>NC_033797.1:16799514-16818689 GCF_001876935.1 Asparagus officinalis
CCCCCGCCACCGCCGTCGCCGACGAAGCTGTCGTCGGCGCTTCGCCGTGAGAAGGAGATTGAGAAGCTGAGGGTTTCTTCGACGACAAGATCATCAACCGACTCATTCTCTCGTCAATATCCGCCATCTCCCATGAGTCAGGGGCTCCGATCTCGTCAACGGAGCCCTCCATGGCCGAGAAAAACGAAGGACAGCTAGGGTTTGATGATGATAATTGAAACGATAATCCTAATCAAGAGAAGTTCCATTGAGAAAGGAGAAGATCTGGTTTCATTGTGGTTCTAGGGTTTGGGACCTGGGGAAAGAATAGAATAATTGCCGATATTGAAGAGGAGGAAACGCGAGTAAGGTGCGTTGCGTGACCTTTCACTTGGTGTTGTGAAATTACTATGGGAGCCCTCGTGGACTCGACGCGTGGGGGCTTGGAAGGAAGGGCTTTTCGGGGGGGTGAAGATTGGATGGAGATTGGGGTATTGGAGTTGTGCGTTACAGTGTTGTGATTTAGATAGGAATAACTAATAAGATAGTTTTTTTTAAAAGTATAAAAAATTCCGCTCAGAAATTTTTTTTAAAACATTTTGGAATGGAGATTTATTTTTCTTTCATCAATTTTTTTTTACATTAGGTTGGTATGACTTTGTGATTCAGATAGGCCACATCATCAAGTGACGAAACGAAGAAAATGGTTAAGTACTAGGAAATCAAATTCCCAAGGTGATTTGATGCTGTTTGTTTCGATCAAATTCTTAGAAACTCGTGGGAAAAGTGGATTCCACACGACGAACTCTGTTCATCGTCAAAATACTTAATCAAAAGTTTATGTTTCTTTATGAAACTTGACTGAAAAGTACTGTGTAAGAAATCTTCTTCTTTTTTTCCTCCTTTTTAATTTTGCATAGAAAGAGGGAAATAGGTTCATAGCCAACTTTCTATTTGATCAAATAAGAGAATTAGAAAGTTTTAGGAGTAGAGAATTCTGAATTTGTCAGAATTATAAAAGTCAAACTTTGGAGCTAAGATAGTCCTTGAAGTCATTCGCCAGTAGCTAATCATCGGATAGTTTCTCTCCTATGGAGGTTTTTGTAGCTTGTTAAAGACAATTTATTTTGCATAAAGAAAAGATAATGTATTTACTTAGTTTCAACTGCTTGAGAGTTACTTGTAACTAGGGGTGCTAAACCGTATCCGTATCCGAGAAAATATCTGTAACCGTATCCGTTACGATACAGATATAGTTACTCAAATCTATAACCGATAGGATATGGTTACGAATATGGTTTTGTAGTGAAATATCTATATCCGTATCCGAAATATCTTAATACTATATTAGTCATACTCTTACGATAGTTTCGATTCTTAGATTATGGATTTGTGGTTAATTTTGATGATCAAGTTTCGATTCTTAGATTATGGATTTGTGGTTAATTTTGATGATCAAGATGTCTAATCTTAACTTTTCAGTTATATGTGGTTAATTTTGATGATCAAGATGTCTAATCTTAACTTTTCAGTTATAATGAAGATATTAACGAACTTTTTTGTATTACATTAACTATATTTTTCTCAATATTATCTTCTTTTCTCATATCTATTTTGTATTTGTATGCATATCCGTTTATATATCTGCATGTATATCCGTAACTGTATCCGATTTTAGCGAATATGGTTATAAATTTTTCTTACCGAGATATATTTGTATTCGTATTTGTATCCGAGATGGGTAAGCAGATATGGATATGATAAGCATCATATTCGAGTCGTATCCAGACCGAATGCACTACTACTTGTAACTCATGTCCGATAACAGGGCTGAAAAATAGTTAGCACAGCAAACAGCATAATTCCATGCAAGAAGTGCCATTATTATTGTGGTTGAAATGATTTGGAAGAAGATTTTGTAGGTATCTGTTTTTTGAAAATAATATAGTGAATTGTCATTGCATCAACTGTTACTAGCTACACGTACATAAGACGACGATTGATTTCTGCTGCTTTTTTATTTCTTTTTTAATGGTTTTTGATTGATTTATGTTGTTTTTTGTCGTTCGTTGTTCGATTAGAGACATAATAAGATTCAAATGAGGTACAAATAGGATGTCTACAAGTTCAAACGATAAGATTCAAATGAACATAATATCGATTACAGGGTTTGATGGTCGACCGCCAAAATCGTCACGGTCGACCGTCACCAAGTCCAGAAAACTCCTGAGGCTATGCACATTTCTAGTCGACCGCCCCAAAGCTCGCGTCGACAGGCAAGCATCCAAAACTCCGACTGCTCCAAAAATCATGTTCTTCTCTAATGTTTTCGTCGTTTCTACAATTCTCCACATCGACGAAGTTTTCCCAAAACTGAGCTAACACCAACCAAACCAAACGTCCCACTTGTTGCATTCAGTACAAAGTGGAAACAATCCACGACAACGGACTCAATCCACAACAAATTGAGAACACAAACGTGAATGCGAACAAACTCCAAAATATCGACATCAAATCACCAAACCGGCTGCATCAAAAAATGACTGCTTACGTATCTACTTACCCAAGGAATCAAGCCTTCACGTAGTTCACCAAATGGCCTCCAAAGGCCCTCAATCAACGAGAAGAGTTTTCAACACTTCTCCAACATCACCAACAAAATTGCAACTAATAACTCTCCCAACGGCCCCAAAATGTAACAAACCAAACACCTCCACCTGAGATGAACCAACGACCATAGCCAAATCCAAACTGTGTCCACCAGCTGCACTCAAATCAACCAACTCATCATCTGCATCCACATCAATATGATCCACAATCTATGTCACATCTGCTGGAATCCTAAATGATATATAATGATCTGGAGAACGTGGAGTAATCTCCACCCAACGTGGAGTAGCATCACTCTCCACCTACTATAATATCCCAACGATCTGTTCAATACTCTCCACCTGCCGAGAGTTAAATGTGACATATCTGCTCAGAACAATATCAGAGCCCAATACCTAATAACCAAACATGACTCCGAATCCCAAATGTGCACTCGGATCAAATCTTACATCCTGGATGTAATAATATGTTAGGCGACCAAATACCCGAAACAATCCAAAATCTGAAGCAGCTCCACTAGATCCAAATACTCCAAAAGCAGACGGCAACCTATGAATAAGATGGCTCCAATATGTCAAAGCCTCAACACCAGAACTATTCTGCAAACCACTGCTCGACATCAAACATCAATCCTCTTCCAGCAAAGAACAGCTCATCAAATCAGTCATCTCATCTCGTTGCCCTAATGTTTCTTTTCCAATGAAGCGTCTCAAACTAACGTGAGCTAGGAACAAATGCAGAAAAGAACCCTTACCAAAGTCAAAACGACGTATTACTTTTCTGCCAATACACTTCTTCCACATGTTGTTGTTAGTAGGACTTCACTCCAACAGGACTTGGTTGCAACCCACAAATGCCTAGAATAGTCTCCAACACAGGAAATCAAATATCTATTAACTCCCAATGATGCCTCCTTGGAAGCCCCAAACGCCTATGTGAACATCATCTAGAAGGCCCTTCGCTCGGTGAATAGAAGTGTCAAACTTCACCTTAGTCTTCTTGCTCACACCAACATGTTCACAGGACTTCAATCTGCAGGTCAAAGCACTTCTCACCAATCCATGCACGGCATCAAAACTCGAATATCCCAGCCTCAAATGCCACAGTCTAGCCAAAACCAAAGAAATCGTTAGCTCTCTACCTGTCACCGTGCTTCCAATCAAATAATACAAATTGTTCTTCCTGACGCCCTTCATCACAATCATGGACCCCAATGTGACCTTCAAAGATGCATCCTCTAAGGTCACCCGATAGCCTGCTGCCTCCAAAACTCAAAGTGAAATGATGTTCTTCTTTAACTGCTGAACGAACCTCACTTCCTTCAACTCTCGAATCAACCCTTCACACATCCTAATCCGAACAGTACCAATACCACCAATAGGAAATTCATGATCATTACCCATAAGCACGACATCCCCTCTTTCTAACTCCTCAAAGCTGGAGAACCAAACCCTCTTAGGGCAAATATGGTATGAAACACCTGAATCCAACATCCACTCCGTAGAGTCGGCAACACAAACTGACGGTAGCGCAGAGCACAAATAGCCCGAAGAATCTGAATTGTCATCACTAGCCTTGGCAACATTCACCTCGAAGTTTGTATAGCTTTCCCCTTATTCTTCCCGGCTCGATCTTTCAACTTTAGGCATTCAGACTTCCAATGTCCATCTTCTTTGTAAAAAGTACATTGATTCCAACCAACTGAATGATGTGCTCCTCTAGACTGCGACGTCCTATTTCGGTTTGGACTCTTTCCTCTTGCAACCAATGCCCCAGATATTGTATCAATCGAAGTCTCCTTATCATTCTTCCGAAGCTGATAATTCACAAATGCAGTGGTGACCTCACTATACGAAAGAGATGTTTTCCCATTAATAAGAATAAGAACGAATGTCTCATATTCCTCGTCAAGCAAGAAACTCAACAACAACAACGCTTGTCCTCATCTTCAATCATAACATCCACATTCACCAAATCTGCAAGAAGCTTCGTGTAGTGGTTCATGTGATCATCAATGGGGATCCCCTTCTTCATTTGGAAGCAATATAGTCCCTCTTCAAATGCAAGTGGGTTTTCACACTCTTTGTCAAATACTTGCCCTCTAGGATCTCTCAAATCTTCTTCGCCGAAGTCTCATTGATCACATCATATTTCAAATCTTGTGTTAGACAAGACCTAATCACACAACACGCCGTTCGATTCATCTTCTTCCAAACATTTTCCTCAATATCATCCGATTTTTCATCCAACTCCAAAGTATCCTCCAAATTTTGTGCGTTGAGCCCATCCAAGACTTCACATCTCCAAAGACCAAAATTGTTAGTGCCATTAAAATTTTTCACATCTATCTTCATAGAGTGAATACTCAAACTTTGGACGATCTTTACGCCAGAAGTACCGTCCACAACTCCTTCTTTCTCAGCCATCTTTCTCAAAGCACCAACAAACAAATGCGGAACAACTAAAGAATAAATCTAAACTAAAAAAGAGAGATTTTTACCTCCAACTGAAACCCGAACAAGAGCCTCCGAAAGATCTCACCCCCACACGACAAAAGACAAGATCCACAATAGTAAAAATCCCACATTTGTTACCAACTGAAACCCTAGACGAACTTCCAAAGTGATCTACTCCTCCACCTAATCCCAAGTGTAGCTTGAAGCTCTGATATCACTTGTTGTACGTGACGGCCAAACTTAGGGGTGCCGAGAACAAACACAAACGCCTAGAGAAAAGGCCAAACACAAACAAAATAACGGCACAAACACAAACAAACGAATTTTACGTGGTTCGGCAAGTTGCCTACATCCACGGGGCAAAAAGGGAACAGGTTTTCACTAATAGAGAAGAAGAGTACAAACCGAGATTACAAAATCACTCAAATTCACCAATTAATCTCACAAACAAAGCTCTCAATCTCTCAAACAAAACAGTAACCAATAGCTCAGAAAAAACTCTCTTTTCTTGGCTTAAAACAAACCCTTGACTGCTCCAAAAAAAACCCTAAAACGTGTTTGTATTTGTACCAAACACTAATCTCAAACAGAACAGGAAAACCAAAACTGGGTCTGACCCGACTGGCAGTCAACCGTGGAAATCGTCGCGATCGACTGACCAGAAAGACATAAACCCAATATCGATTACAGGGTTTGGCGGTCGACTGCCAAAACCGTCGCGGTCGACCGTCACCAAGTCCAGAAAACTCCTGAGCCTGTGGACATTTCCGGTCGACCGCCCTAAAGCTCACGGTCGACCGACAAGCACCCAAAGCTCTGTCTGCTCCAAAAATCTTGTTCTTCTCCAATGTTTTCGTCATTTCTACAAGAACTGCACTTGTCCAAAACATTGTATGAGTACTGTCTACATACTTTACGCTCATACGAGGTACTCAGAATCATACTTGAACCCCTTAGGATATCACAAACTTATTATTATCTATATGGACTCACAAACTTATACAATCACCAATACCTTCCTCCAAATATTTTGAGCTTTAAGGAATAAGTCCACTCAAGCTTCCTAATAAGCTCCTGTTGTAACTAAAGCTTATAGCTTGAGCAGATTAGATAATATTCAATACAAAAATTTACCTGATACTAGCTCCCCACTGATCGAATCAGCAAGTTAATTAGTGAATATTTAGGAAAATACACATGAATGCAAACATTCTAAGGACATAATATGTCTGACTGAACAAAAACAAGAAGGAAAAACAAACACCAAAAAATATAGGAGATTCATCATGTTGTTTTTTCAAAGGGTGGCACTAGGGACACACCCCCCAACGACAACCTTAACCACATTATCTCTCTCATTTGCTAAAGTGCATCGGGCTCCACATGGGATATTAAAATCTCATGTGGGGCCCGATGCACTGTAGCAAATGAGAGAGAGTGTGTGGTTGGGATTGTGGTTGGGGGTATGACCCTATCATTTTTCTTTCCAAAACTAGTAAATTACCAGCTACAGCGGTCTTTCTACAAGATTTTCATAATTCAATCTTTCCCTTTCCCAAAGCAACGCTATTAATAGTGTACATGCGTAATAAAAGCTGAATACACCAAGTAGCTGAAGGTGAGTGTAGGCTGTCTAAAAATCACAATGGATAGCTGATCCATATCAAGCTCCGACAATGGAAGTCACAATCAGACGACTTTCTAATCACTGTATTCGCAATTCTACAATCGCTACAAACACGGCCTCATTTCTGAGATGATTGATCTTGATGGTTGCGACAACAACATGACTAATATTATATTAGCAACTATTAGAGATGCTGATGAGCAGTGTAATGATTTCAGAAATAAAAGGTTGGACGTAGTTGGTGAGTTGCTTGGTAGAGAGCTGTGGGCAAATATTCATCTAAAAACACTATGGATGTTGATTCCCGTCAAGTTCCAACAACGAAAGCTACAATCAAATAGCTTTCGCGCCGACAATCGAAAGCTGCAAATGGAGGACTTTTCACATAGATCGAGAAGAGTTACAATTCAACGACACTTCCGACAATTGATGAAAACTCTATTCAGCAGTCTTCACATTCTGCAGTGAAAGTTACAATCTGACGACTTTCGCACTCCACAACAGCTAAAGCTAGGATTACTGAACAACGGTCCTTGCAACGCTTTACAGAAGAAGTTACAAGTCAACTAGCTCCTTTTAAAACGCGGATGTCATCTCCGCGTTACAATTCTGGAAGTGCAGGCGACCCCCGCGTTTCCAAGCTATAACAAGCCAAACGCGAGCGACCCTCGCGTTCGGGAGGTTCAGCCAACACCGACCCCCGCGTTTCCAAACGGTAACAAGCCAAAACGCGAGCGACCCTCGCGTTCATTGGTGTTCAGCCAACACCCAACCTCGCGTCTCAATTCTAAGAGGCGAAGTTGGGTTCTGAACGGAACGCCAGATTGGGCGTTTGACTCGTTCAAATACGAGTCGAACGGTTTCAGAACTGTTTCCCCACGATCTGAGGAAATCACGCCCACTTAGGAGCGGATTTAGAGGGCAGTTACAACCTCTGATCCACCTATAAAAACTCAACAAACTCAACTGATTAGGGGCTGGTTTTTTTTGGAACGGAAAAGTTGGCAGCAGGTTGGATTTTCAGGATCTCAACCACTCAGGTTTGGCGATGCAACAGCAGCAGCAATAAAATCCTTGGAGATAGGATTTTTGAATCAAATTTAAAAGATCAAATCTGAGAGGATTCTTCAACAACAGAATATCAGCTTGGTCATTAACCGAATTTTCGGTTCTAACAACTCTATTAACAGAGTTCTAATTCGTTCAGAGTTCTTAAACTCATTCAGAGTTATCCATTAAATTTTCCACAGAAGTTCATTGTTCCCACGAGATAGAAGACGGTCGGATCGTCAACGGAGAGCAAATTCGACGCGAGCAATCGAAGGAGGCATTCCATCGCCACTGAGAAGAACCCAGTTTTAAACAAAGGAGAGAATCAAATTCATTCTCTTCTCTTTTGTAATCAAATTGTAATCAGAATCAAAGGAATACAATATGTACATGCGTAATAAAAGCGTGCATTTTTCCACAATACCCAGTATAAGGAGTCATTTTGATACATGCCGTTTACAAAATTAACTGAAACATATTGATGTCAATCTGAACTGTTAGAAGATAAGATTAAATCACGGAGAAATAGATTATATATGTTTAGTTGAATACACCAAGTACTTGTCGACATCTCAGATTAATAATCCACAAAAAAATAATGACGGAAAGCACGTAGCAATTCGGAAAACATGTAGAAACCTAACAAAAAGCTGTCAAAAGTATTTCACTGTGTTTTATGTATTTCTTTCTGCAATCTTCAATTGCATATATGTGATTGCACACTAATGGAAGCCCATCATACGTCAGCATTTGCAATTGGATTATTAAGCATTACATCTCATAAAGTGGAACGTATGCATTAAGTCAGCAAGATAGCTAGATTTAAAAAAAAAAACATATATCTCCAAGCGTGTAGAAAAAGGGAGCTACATTTTCAATAATAAGAGGTTCACCTTCTTAATGCAAATCACTCACAGCAGAATTGAAAGAAATGCATGTTAATCTTGATGATAAGAAAACAAATCTGAAGAACAGGAAGAACAACACTGTACATTCTGGCTGAGTGCACAAATGACTAGTCTTCTCTAAACACAAATAAGTAAATGACTAATAAAAGATAACTAGAGTAAATAACTGCCGTTGTGAATGTAAGCGCGACCAGACTTGAGTGTTAGAAGTCAATGAAGAAGAAAACTATACATTCTGCCTGAGACACCACACAACTACTCGACATCCTCTCAAGAAAAAAAGTAAAAAATAGAAACATTTAGCGTATGTAAGTGCCCTCTGAGTGAAGAGAGATAAAAACAAAGGAAGAGTATGACTGACTACCTTACTAGATTGCTTTCTCTGAATAGCAATGAACACCTAATAGGTTTTGCTCGGTTCAAATGCTACGTGTAATATGTAGAAATTTTTTACCACGTATAGATTCATATGTACAGACTTTAGAATACTGGCATTGCTTCTTGGTGATAATTGGTTACCTGCCAAACAAGAAATTAGTACATGTATGGAATGTAGTTGGTACGTTATGACAAAAATATGGAGAAAAGAAAGCCATGTAATTATCAGTAGTAAACAATATTGCTGACATCAAAGAGAAACTTAGTATACGGTATAAGATATTCACACATCACAAACATAATAATGCATCGTCATGGTCAATAATTCAGTTTCAACTGGAATCTCAGAATCATTATACACAATACACCGGTGTCCTGATATTTTCATCAGAATTTGGATAATACAGGACAGGCGAAGAACATCCATGCACCGTTCGTTATAAGAAAACAACTGGAAATAAAAGATGGTATGTTGTCTATTTAGTGATGGTCATGCTATGAAAGCGAATTCTATGAATTTTTTTTACTAGGCCAAGCCAATAAACGCAAAATGATACCATCGGTTCATAGCATGTATTTCCAAAATATTTCAACAGCTTGCAACGTAAACCAACGCGTACATTTTCTAGTATAAGTTTAGGTTCCCACCAATCTTATTTTCAGTATATCTGTTTGCCATATACTGTGAAGTATGTTTGGATTTATATCTTCAGTTATATAATAGTAAAATTTGAATCAATGTCATCCTCCAGTTCGAATACTATACTAGAAGTGAACAGAAGAACACTAATGATACATCTTACTAAATTCATTCCTAAGCATGACAACCTCCAAAAATCAATTGATCACACAAAAACCCGTATCAATTCCAATTATACAAAGAATCACAACAACATCCTCAACCCCCTAATCTCCTCGCCCTAAATTTTCATACATTGTACAGATTCAATCAATGGTAGAACACAACAGGGGGCACATCAAACCCCGACTCATTAAGGAACGGTATTACCTGCGGCCTCTCAGCCAAATCCCGATAGAACTCATACTCAGCATCGTAATCATGCAAATCGAGCTCCGCCTTCTGATTCGTATGATAATGGTGCTTCGCCTCCGTTGACTTCCCAAACCCAAACACACTAACCCTCTCACAAATCCCGGTCGCCAGCATCACAGCCTGCATCCCCGACGAATAATGAAACATCTTCTCATCATGAGCCTTCCCCCATTCCTCCGCAAACTTCCCTGTTTTCTCGACGAACCTCTTCAAAGAATAGAACTTTACCATGCTCGAGCAGAGGACGTCAAACTGTGGGTCGGTGACGAGCAACGGCGACTTGTGGGACCCGTTGCAGGCGGCGTAATCGAGAAAATGGATGGGTTGGCAAATATACATGACCATGGGGATGTTTTCGCCGTAGGGATGGCAAAAGCAAGTGGCTCGCCGAGCGCAGAGGTGGAGAATGTTTTGGATCCCACGTGGCGGGAGAACCCCTCGGTCCGGGCGTTATTGAGCCTGATCACGGCGTCGTGGGAATCGATCAGCTCCCCGTGGTCGGATTTGAGCAGGATCCCGCTGTTTCCGACGACGGCGCACGAATTGTAAAGATGCTTATTGGATTCGGATCCATTGAAATGGAGATCGAGAGGGCGTTTGATTAGGGTTTTGAGATCGGACATGATCTGAGGGCGGAGGCGGCGGCGGCGGATCCAGTGGCGGAGGGAGCGGCGAAGCTCCAGGGAGGCATACGGCTAGTGCTTTTGAGGGGAGCGGAAGCGGACTTAACGCGATTAACGGGTCGGTCCCGTGCGTTCTGGGATCCGATAAGTGGGAGGCCGGGCGGTGTCTCGCTAGTGGCGGGAAAGCTGCTTTCGATAGGTCCTTCGTACCTGGCGTCGGAGCGTCGGAGTCGCCGGGAATCAATGGCGCGGAGGGAGAGGAGAGTGGAGTTGGGTAGCGGGGGTTTTCGGGTATGAATGCGAATTCCGGGTCCGAAGGCGCGCGAAGCCGAAGGAAAGAGCGGCCAGAGGAGAACGTGGAGGCGCGTGAGGAGAAGTGAGCGCCTGGAAGGGAGGCGGGAGGGAACGCTGGTCATATGGTGATGTTTGGCGGGCTAGGGCCCATTGGTGGAGCTCCCGAAGCATCGGGGTGGTTTTTGGATTGATTTGGGCTTTGGATCTGTATCGGGTTCGGGTCGGTATTTAATGAGAGGGGATGGTGAAGCTAATGATGGGAGATTTTAGAGCGTGTTTTATATGGAGGCGGAGTCAACGTTGGGAAAGCCTCCGACCCGATATCGCTGGTGCCTACCCTAGATGGCTGCGTTTCTGTAGTGGGAGATTGGCCTGGTTGTTATTAATTAATTAATTATTTAATGAGGAAATTTAGTTAAGCCCCTAGATTCCGTTTGGTTGAGTTAATGGTTTAGTCTAGTTAGTCCATTTTGATTTTTGAGTAAAGAACTATTAGCTCACACTTCTATCAAAAATAAAAAAATAAAAAACTATAACCTCACACTTGAAACAAAGGAAATGCGCACACTAGAAAAAACAAATCCTGGACGTCCCGCGGACTTGGAAAACAAGAACTAATAAATACCTATTTTCTTGGCAGTTCGACTATAATAATCTCATAGTTCTGTGACAATAATAAATGGCGTGCACCGTAATACTCAATGGCGAATACATAAAATTTTTATTTATACAGTGGACAATAAATATCTATTTATCTTAAATAAAAATATAATATTATAACATTGTGATGTCCAAGGAGGAATGCAACTTAATACACTTAGATACTTCTTTTCATTGCATTTCGTATATAATATGATAGCAAAAGAAAAGTGAGAGAGTGTTGTGGTGCAAATATTTTTAATCTTGAAGGGTGGGGCCGTGGGGGTGATTTGGCCAATTAGGAAGAAACGAAAGCAGATTTCAAATTGTTAGGGGTGCAATTGCACCTCTAACTCATGTGTAAATTCGCCCCCGGTAATACAAGTCTTGTAATAAGTAAAGCAACTATTTCTTAACATGTTTAACGAGTTGATAAGTAAATTGTTATGGGGTTTACTTCTTTAACTTTATATAAAATCATCTTTAACATTTATATATTATGCATTTCTCTCTAAAAAAAATTTATGGCATGTATCCCGTGATGAAATTACTACAAGTTTACAATACGCGTAGAGTGAGACAAAGAGCTTTTCCCCCCTTTTTAATGGATCCCTAAAAAGTCTTGATTTATTTTTCACTCTCAAGTAAACTTTCACTTACTTAATCGGTATATGGGTTGGAAATAAGGGGTTGTTTGGTTCGTTTTTTAACTCGGTGAAAAAGTTTTACATCGCCTTCATATCAGATTTTTCGTGGTCACGTAGAATATAAGCTTTCCGTCGGGTTTTTTTTTTCCCATCTTTAGTTCGCTAGGGTAGAAAAAGGGAAACTCGGTAAAAATCGCCATCACATCAGATTTTTTTCTCTCCCCCAATTCCTTTCTCAACCTCGTGAAATCGACGAAAACTGCAGCCACGTCAGCTTTTTATCATATAAACAAAAGTTTTCCCTTTTTCCCCATGCGAACCAAACACAAGAAAAATAAATACATTGGTTTCCTACTGTTTTTTTATGCGAACCAAAACGAAACAATCTATTTCTTGAAAAAGTTTGTAAAACTTAAAACTTGTGTTTTTATACATGGAAATGCATTTCCCTGTATCTAGGAAACGAACCAAACAGCCCCTAAATCAAAGAACGAAGAATAAGCAAGAGAGTCGGGGATTTTATTAGAGCTTTGCTACAGGGACCCAAAATATGGGACCAATAGGTGGGACAAGTGAGGTGTCCCCCTCCTATTGGATAATAAGTTGGTCATCATTAATGATGACTAACTCATTATCCAATAGGAGGGGGACACCTCACTTGTCCCACCAATCGGTCCCATATTTTGGGTCCCTGTAGCAAAGCTCTTTTATTAATACATGATAGAGATTTGGGGATTAATTAATACATGATAGATGGTATTAATGCTGTTTATTAATTAAGAATTCTCTTCTAGACAGAAGGAAGCTCTACTTTATTAGATAACAACAGCGATGTTGATTAATGCTGTTGAACGACCTTTTTAGTAAGAGTTTTGCGTACGTAACGCGGTCCCGAGGATATGAATCCTTGGGAGATAGGTTCTCCTTGACGAGTGAGGAAAACAACAAGGAATAGCACTTCGGCTAGAAGATGAAGGAAGCACGTGACTTCAACGCATGATGCACTTTTTCTCCCCTTCAAGATTTTTAATTCAACTATGGTAAGATCCATTTTCTTTTAATAAACATATGAGTTATTAAAAAGGGGTTTTTTCTCCTCCCGTGAAAGTCGCCTTTGAACATGAAATATTAATAAGAATCATCTTCAAAGTTTTTCCATACAGAAACCATTTTATAAGTTGGCTTAACTTTCAAATGCTGATTTAACTTTCAATCAACCACTTGATGCTAATTTATCCTCATTATTTATCTAATACGTCAAAAATACTCTCTTTTCTTCTCTCTTCTTCCTTTTAATCCACTCAACTACCCCCACGCCACCTCCATCCTCCTGCCTTCTCCTTCTCCATCCATTCCACCTTTGCTTACTGTTAGTTTTAATATTGAAGGAGACAGAAATTCTGAGGCGTGAAACACTTTCCTTAAAAAAATATTTGTCCCACTTGATATTCAAAGTTGTTTCGGGTTAATGTAAATTTTCTTCCCAGGATACAACAGAAAATGAAAATTCCAGTAAGCAAATCTGGAATTTTCCTTAATTCGTTGTGAAACAAGTTTGTAATATTGCAGAAGTTTTTGATAGAAAAGATTCAGAGAAAGAATTATTTTTGATATCTGAAAATATAAACTATTTATAGATTTTGAAAATGTGCTTCCAACAGTCATAACTTTTCAAAACACCCCTTGGATTAAACAGCCACTTTTCAACAGTCTTGTCTTTTCATAATTTTTAAAATTTAAAATAATATTAAAAATAAAATATATTCAATATATAATTATATATATATAAAATAGAACATTTAAGCGGTAGCGGCTAAGTGCTAAGTGCTAAGTGCATCTAATAATCGCGTCAAAATCTCGCATTATTCGCGCTACCCGCACGCGGGTTTAGAAGCCTATACTTTGATCCATTATTCAAAGCCCACTAAGCATTCAATGCTTTTAAATCTCTAAAACAATGCTCAAAATTCCAATGTGGGACTATCTTGTTTTTTACAAACAAATGTTGGATTTAATCTAATAAATCTATTTGTGGGCACATATGATTAAACAATGTGTATTGCTATCTTTCAGGATAACCCACTAAAGTGATCAATTAAGTTGGGTTAATTTGGTATTTAAATGATCATGGGGTCATATGTGCAGATACCAGGTTGTAATTGTAATTTATTGAGGGGCTAAATTACAAAAGTACAACATCTATAAATAAGGGGTTATGGTCCCTAACCTAGGGTTACATTCTCTAATTCTCTTCACCCCCATCTAAGAGAGAAATTTGGATTTTAGAGGAACCCTAAGGTTAGAAGATCATTAAAAAACCCAAATCAAGATTTCATCCATGGATTCAGGTATAAGCTTCCGCTCTCTTGATTATTGTTAATCTCTTTGAATTAATCATGGCTATATGGTTTTAGATCTCAAGTTTTGATGTAGATCTAACAAGTAATATCAGAGCCACCTTGATTAATTCTTAGGGATTTAAGTTTTATTGGGTTTTTGATCTTAAATCTCTGGTTAAAGATTCAATTTTTGGGTTCGGGTGAACAGTAATGTTCTCGGATGAACAGTAACGAAATTTTTTTTCGGATGAACAGTAAAGTATTTTTCCGGATGAACAGTAACTGAAAAATCGCCGGTGAACAGTAACTTTTGGGAATTTTTTGGATTTTTCTTTGATTTTTTCTTCAATTTTTTCCAATTCTGGATCTGTTTTGAAAAGAAAAATCAAAGGTTTTTTTGGTTTGTCGGCGGCGGTTTCAATTTGAAACCCTAAGGGTTCATGGCGAAAATTAAGGAGGTGGTTACCTCAAACGAACTTCGCGTTTGTTTAATTTTAACCTAGCTTCGCGCTCAACGAACCTCGCGTTCGTTCTAAGGTGAACCTCGCGTTCAACTCAGGTGAGCGTCAAGCTCAATTTTAACGAACCTCGCGTTCGTTCTAAGGTGAACCTCGCGTTCAACTCAGGTGAGCGTCAAGCTCAATTTTAACGAACCTCGCGTTCGTTCTAAGGTGAACCTCGCGTTCAACTCAGGTGAGCGTCAAGCTCAATTTTAACGAACCTCGCGTTCGTTCTAAGGTGAACCTCGCGTTCAACTCAGGTGAGCGTCAAGCTCAATTTTTTAACGAACCTCGCGTTCGTTCTTCAGACGAACCTCGCGTTCGTACTTCAGACGAACCTCGCGTTCGTACTTCAGACGAACCTCGCGTTCGTACTTCAGACGAACCTCGCGTTCGTACTTCAGACGAACCTCGCGTTCGTACTTCAGACGAACCTCGCGTTCGTACTTCAGACGAACCTCGCGTTCGTACTTCAGACGAACCTCGCGTTCGTACTTCAGACGAACCTCGCGTTCGTACTTCAGACGAACCTCGCGTTCGTACTTCAGACGAACCTCGCGTTCGTACTTCAGACGAACCTCGCGTTCGTACTTCAGTTGAACCTCGCGTTCATTTTTTTTAACGAACCTCGCGTTCGTTCCCAAGTTGAGCCTCGCGTTCTTTTATCAAACGAACCTCGCGTTCGTTCATTTTCAGACGAACCTCGCGTTCGTGCTTAAGTGAGTCTCGTACTCAATACAGTCGAACCTCGCGTTCGAAGTTAAGGGAACTTCGTGTTCATTATGGTTAAGCCTCGGCTTTTCATGGGTCCACTTTGGTATACTTAATTTATTCAATTAAGTTATGGGCCCTAATTAAGCTGTGAGACCCCAATTAAGTTTTTGGAAATTCAGTTGATTTAAATTTTTTAATTTAAATCTAATTCGGTTTTTAATCAATTATTTAATTCAAATATTATGACACTAAGGTATTAAGGTTGTCTCTCACTCCAATTGATTAATTGAAACAAGAAGTTGCCAAAGTAACCTCTCTTGTGTAGATTGTTCATGAGGAATGTGAGATGTTTGTGTGTATGCTTTCGTGTAAATATTTAATCGGCCCAAAGGAAGGTTAATATTTATTTAGACTGTATACACATCTGCGATGATAAGCGTGTGACAATTATAAGGTTTACATGTGAATAATGAATCGATCCAAAGATAGTTTCATTATTTGACATGAGTTATTGTCAATGTTTGATCATTGCAACAAGGTATCACTTACAAGTTAATATTACTGTCCAAAGACTTGATATTAATGTTGTGCCGGTATCTTGGATGGGGATTGTCATTATTTGAATTTTATTGATTATGGTTATTGATGTGAGCATTCTTTTGTTTTATTTCAGCTAATGCATCTGCTGCAACAATTTCTGCTAACATCAACTCAATTCCCATGCTAAATGGGACAAACTTCAAGGTTTGGAAAGAGAACATATTAATTGTTCTTGGCTGCATGGATCTTGACTATGCATTAAGAACTGAACAACCCCAACCTCTCAATGCGGATAGCACTCCTGATGCAAAGAAGGAGCATGAGAAGTGGGAGCGTTCAAATCGCATGAGTCTTATGATCATTAAGCGCGGCGTTCCGGAAGCCTTCAGGGGCATAGAATCCGAAGGGATTACTAAGGCTAAAGATTTCCTTGCCGAAATTGAGAAGCGTTTTGCGAAAAACGATAAGGTAGAAACAAGCACGCTTTTAGCTCGCTTGATTTCAATGAAGTATAAGGGCAAAGGAAATATCAGGGAGTACATTATGGAAATGTCTCATATTGCTTCAAAGCTTAAGGCACTTAAACTCGATCTTTGTGACGAGTTATTAGTGCATCTGGTTTTGTTGTCTCTTCCTGCACAGTTTAACCAATTTAAGGTCAGTTATAACTGTCAAAAGGAGAAATGGACTCTAAATGAGCTCATTTCATACTGTGTGCAAGAAGAAGACAGGTTGAAGCAAGATAAGACAGAAAGTGCTCATTTGGCCTATGCCTCTAAGGATAAGGGCAAGAAAAGGAAGAATGATAAGGAAGCTGCTAAGGGTCCAGTTGAGAAGAAACAACATAAGGATAATCAGGGTTGTTTCTTCTGTAAGAAGCCTGGACATGTAAAGAAGGACTGTACAAAATATCACGCCTGGCGTGATAATAAGGGTACGTTCCTTGCTTTGGTCTGTTCTGAGGTTAATTTAGCTTCAGTACCTAGAAACACTTGGTGGTTAGACTCTGGTGCTACTACTCACATAAGTGTTTCTATGCAGGGTTGCCTGAGCTACCGAAAGCCAAGTGATGTTGAAAGACACATCTTTGTGGGCGACGGACAATCGGTAGATGTGGAAGCAATTGGGCACTTTAGGTTGTTGTTAGGAACTGGTTATTATTTGGATTTAAAAGATACTTTTGTAGTACCGTCTTTTAGACGGAATTTGGTTTCTGTTTCTGTATTGGACAAATCAGGTTATTCTTGTTCATTTGGAAACAGTCAATTCAGTTTATCTTTTAATTCAAATGTTGTGGGAACCGGTTACTTGAGTATTTATGACAACCTATATTTGCTTGATACAACTGCCAAACGCAGCTTCCAACAAAACACTGCGTCCGAGCTTCCAGACACTGCGTTTGAACGCAGAATTTACGCCAGAATGCAGAATCTGCGTTTGACTCGTTCAAACACGAGTTGAACGGTTTCAAAACCGTTTCCCACGATTTGAGGGGATCACAACTCCACTCAGGAGTGATTTAAGGGGCGGTTACATCCCATTAGCCCCACTTAGGAGCGAATTAAGGAGGTGGTTACACCCCTTAATCCCCTATAAAAGCGAGTAAACTCAACTGAGTTAAGGGTTCGATTTTTCTTGCCTTGAATCGACCATTGAAGGCTGGTTTTTGGGGGGGTTCGGTTGCAACTTCTTGGCAGCGAAAAGAGGATCCTTCATCCTTCGGTTGGAGCTTTGGAGATCGGCAACAAGATCTTCTTCATCCTTGGCTTATAACCGACTTTCGGTTAAATCAACTCTTTCATAGAGTTTAAACTCGTTCAGAGTTCTCCACAACGTCAAATCGTGAGGAGAAGACCACGTTCCAGTGAGTCGGATCGTCAACGAGAAGCAAACTCGACGCGAGCATTCGAGAGAGGCCTCTCATCGCCACCGTGAAGAACCCAGAATTAAACAAAGAGGAGAATCCAGATCATTCTCTTCTCTTTTGTAACCAGGAAATCCAATTGTAATCGAGATCAAAGGAATACAAATCAATTTTCCTTTATTTCTTTTTTACTGCAAATTTCCCACAAACAAAAAATGGCGACTCCGCTGGGGAAAAGCTTCTCTGACGAAGAAGTGGTGGCGCAATCCGACGTTCATCTCACTGGAACAACCGTCGAAACTCTCATGGTTGAGTTTGATCAAGCCAAGTTTGAGGAGGCTCTCTCATCCGGATCCCTTAGCCCCAAGGCTATGCGCAAGATCCACAAAGTCTCCAAGGAGACTAAAGCTCCAATTGTTGCTCCTATGCCGAAGGAAGCCTTCTCCTTCAACCAAGAATGCTCGAACAGCCCCTCCTCCGATGGAGTGGGCTCAGCTTCGGCCAAACTCGTCCACCGAGTTGAAGGTGTTGCTGCCAAGGCCTTGAAGCAGGCTAAGAAGAACGTCGCTCGACGGAGGAGGAGATCCTTACGACGAGCACATCTCCGAGAATGCCGATCCTCAAGTCAACATGAGCTTTGTGTTTGTGAGCCCAAACGCGACCTTATGCCCTGCATTTCTATTTCAGAATGCAAGTATCGCGTCTATGAGCCCAAACATAGGCTCTGTGTGAAGAAGACTGAACGCAACCCTCAGGGGCGCATTCCACAAAATGAACGCAACCCTCAGGGGTGCGTTCCACAAAATAAACGCAACTCTCAAATCTGCGTTTCACCAGCAACACCTGGAGCTCAGGCATGCGTTCGGGTGACGAAATTCAATATGGAAACTGGCCTTCTCCGTGGAGCTTCGGGGCGCTGCCCCGAACCCCGCCGGGGGGTATTCCATCCCCCC
>NC_033797.1:16818760-16820945 GCF_001876935.1 Asparagus officinalis
GACTCTGAGATAAGTCGTTCACCGACCGTCAGAGAAATCGCTAACGAGTTTGAAGGAGTCTACCGACGCACTCGGACGCGAACAGGAGCCATTCCCCCTGTCAACTATCAGAGGTTAGCTAAGGGAACCAATTCCAATGATGAACACTCAGCCATTGCAGAGTCCCAATCATCAAGCTCTTTTGTTGAACATGAGAGCTCCGCCTATATGACGGGAAATCACGAAGACCTGGTAAGGAGAATTTCTGAGCAGGAGGCCATGATCAAATCTCAGCAAGAGGCCATCAATGAACTCATGGCCCTGTTGACTCAAATTGTCACAGACAAGGCGAAATCTCAGAAGACAGATTCGTCACCTAGGCAAGAACTTTCCCAGAGAGGAAAAACGTCTTCATCCCGACCTCACACAAGCAAAGGGAAGGGAAAAGTGGTTGATGACACGGCTTCTGACCAAGAAGCCCACAACCTAGAATCTTCCTCTGATGAAGGAAGAGAGATGGAGAACGAGCAAAATCTCCAATCTGCCAAAATGGAAGAATTGGAAGCCCGCCTTAATGCCATTGTTAACAGAAGCAAGCTCCAAGATGAGGGAGTTGTCAGACCCTATCCTGCCGAATGGGATGCAGCCCCTTATCCTCTAAAATTCGAAGTCCCGACGCTACAAACTTTTGACGGCACGGGATCACCGAACCAACATATCTATCATTTCAAGTCACAGACTGGGAATGTGATATCAAACGACGCCATACTGGCTCGATTATTCATTGGCACCCTCAAGGGAGTTGCCTTTGAATGGTTCAGGAAACTGCCTGCCGGATGTATCCAAAAGGGGGCAGATCTAGAGAGACTCTTCCTTTTGAAGAGGATACAGAAGTCTCCATCCATACCCTTCTTGCTACTAAGCAGAAGAAGAGGGAGTCCGTCAAAGCCTTCGTCAAGAGGTTTCGAACCATGGCTCTCCGGTGTTCGTCAGGTATGACACAGTCTACCCTAGTGGAGATCTGTCGGCACAACTTGCAAACCGACCTCCTAGCCCGAATAGGGGTTGCAGAATGCCGTTCTTGGAGACAACTAATCTCTCAAGGCGAACAGGCTCAAAAGATTATTGCCAGGATCAAAGCTGAAGAACAAAGTAGGCAGGATCAACCTGAGCAATCGGACCAAGCCCAACATTCACCTGAGCAATCGGACCAAGCTCACTCTTCCCAGTCAGAATCGGAAGATACTACGGCCATTGAAGCTAATCCTCCTCTTCAGTAGGATGGCTGATCCACAAAACTATCACGGTAACAGTTACCTCTGATAGTCAAACTCATTAGACAGTGGCTCATTAGGCGATGTGCCATGTCTACCCTTTTCCCTCCTGCACTTGTTCAAGACTGGGGGTTGGTTTATTTATAGTTCATTCGATTATGAGCAATAAATTTTCTGAGTTGTCATGTTCAATAGAACACTTCTGTCAACCATGAAATCCACCAAAACTATCACGTTAACAATCACCTCTGATAGTCTACCTTCCTCCAAATTCTCCCACCAATCCTCTTCAAGTAGGATGGTGGGTCCACCAAAACTATCACGTTAACCGTCACCTCTGATAGTCCATTCTCTCCAAATTCCCCCACCAATCCTCCTCAATAGGATGGCGGGTCCACTAAAACTATCACGTTAACAGTTACCTCTGATAGTCTAGTTTCTCCAAATTCCCCCACCAATCCTCTTCAAGTAGGATGGCAGGTCCACAAAACTATCACGTTAACAGTTACCTCTGATAGTCAAACTCATCAGATAATGGCCTACCAGGTGATGTGCCTCTATTTCGACTTCATGGATAGTGCCTCACTAGGCGATGTGCCTTGTCTACCTCTTTTTCTTCCTCTGCTAAGTCTTAATCAAGACTGGGGGTTGGTTACTTGAAATCCATTGGATTAATAGTAACGAATCTTTCACATCGTCGAGTTAACATTACACTTCTGACGATCATCATCCCCACAGAGTATGCATTCAACTCGCATTACTCCTAATTTGTCACGTTAACAATATATACCTCTGCCAATCCACTTATCAATCCTCGTCAATAGGATGATAAGTCCACAAAGTTGCTCCGATCGCAAACATTTTCTTGTCACGTTAACATCATACCTCTGACAAAATCCACTTATCAATCCTCTTCAATAGGATGATAAGTC
>NC_033797.1:16821945-16929064 GCF_001876935.1 Asparagus officinalis
TGAAGCAGACACTGGCTGAGACAGAGGAGGTTGCTGTGAGGACTTTAGCCGTGAACGAAGAGTCTGTCAAAGCTGAGTTGCAGGAGGAGCTTAGACGCTCTTATAATGAGAAGCTGTCTGAATTTAGTCAGCAGGTTCTTAGCCATGGGCTTGATGTATGATCCTATTTGCTGAAAACTTTGACATTTGATTCTCTTTAGTGGACCTGATTTTTGTCTTTATCTTTATTATGATTCCTCATTCCGTTTGAAATGATTGACCATAATACTCATAGGATTTTTGGCAAACCCCCAGCCTTCAACGGGTTTGATTAGCCTTTACCGACTACCGTTTGAGTCGGGCTAGCATGCGGATTATCGGAATCCGTTCCGCATGTAACGTTGTGCTAAGGGAATGAACTCCCTTAGACTTCGTGCTATGATGTCGAATACATAGACTTCGCCATTGTTACGGGAATAGGCTACCCGGCGACACGTGTTAGGTGTTGACTTTAGGATTTTTGGCTAACCCCCAGCCTTCAACGGGTTTGATTAGCCTTTACCGACTACCGTTTGAGTCGGGCTAGCATGCGGATTGTCGGAATCCGTTCCGCATGTAACGTTGTGCTAAGGGAATGAACTCCCTTAGACTTCGTGCTATGATGTCGAATACATAGACTTCGCCATTGTTACGGGAATAGGCTACCCGGCAACACGTGTTAGGTGTTGACTTTATC
The DNA here is from genome assembly GCF_001876935.1 of Asparagus officinalis. Lineage (NCBI taxonomy): Eukaryota > Viridiplantae > Streptophyta > Magnoliopsida > Asparagales > Asparagaceae > Asparagus > Asparagus officinalis. The sequence continues at coordinate 16,822,661 of NC_033797.1, forward strand.
CCTACTTAGGTTTCGGGATAAAATACCCCAGACTGGTCTTCTGGTGTCTTTTTCTACGGCGAAAGACTAAACCGGCGACGCGTGTTAGGCGTCGGCATATCCCTTCTTAGGTTTTAGGTTTCGGGATAAAATACCCCAGACTGGTATTCTGGTGTCTTTTTCTACGGCGAGAGACTAAACCGGCGACGCGTGTTAGGCGTCGGCATATCCTTTCTTAGGATTCAGGATGACATTCCCCATGCGTGTAAGGCATGGATTTTGGTGTTAGACCAAGTGGGTGTTTTGAGACAATCCTAACTGTAGGAAGGTTTGATCGCTCAATTTGTGGACCTCTCGTTCATTGGGGGAATCGAGAGGGGATTTTGACTGTGGTCCTAACTGTAAGAAGGTTTGACCAAGTGGGTGTTTTGAGACAATCCTAACTGTAGGAAGGTTTGATCGCTCAATTTGTGGACCTCTCGTTCATTGGGGGAATCGAGAGGGGATTTTGACTGTGGTCCTAACTGTAAGAAGGTTTGACCAAGTGGGTGTTTTGAGACAATCCTAACTGTAGGAAGGTTTGATCGCTCAATTTGTGGACCTCTCGTTCATTGGGGGAATCGAGAGGGGATTTTGACTGTGGTCCTAACTGTAAGAAGGTTTGACCAAGTGGGTGTTTTGAGACAATCCTAACTGTAGGAAGGTTTGATCGCTCAATTTGTGGACCTCTCGTTCATTGGGGGAATCGAGAGGGGATTTTGACTGTGGTCCTAACTGTAAGAAGGTTTGACCAAGTGGGTGTTTTGAGACAATCCTAACTGTAGGAAGGTTTGATCGCTCAATTTGTGGACCTCTCGTTCATTGGGGGAATCGAGAGGGGATTTTGACTGTGGTCCTAACTGTAAGAAGGTTTGACCAAGTGGGTGTTTTGAGACAATCCTAACTGTAGGAAGGTTTGATCGCTCAATTTGTGGACCTCTCGTTCATTGGGGGAATCGAGAGGGGATTTTGACTGTGGTCCTAACTGTAAGAAGGTTTGACCAAGTGGGTGTTTTGAGACAATCCTAACTGTAGGAAGGTTTGATCGCTCAATTTGTGGACCTCTCGTTCATTGGGGGAATCGAGAGGGGATTTTGACTGTGGTCCTAACTGTAAGAAGGTTTGACCAAGTGGGTGTTTTGAGACAATCCTAACTGTAGGAAGGTTTGATCGCTCAATTTGTGGACCTCTCGTTCATTGGGGGAATCGAGAGGGGATTTTGACTGTGGTCCTAACTGTAAGAAGGTTTGACCAAGTGGGTGTTTTGAGACAATCCTAACTGTAGGAAGGTTTGATCGCTCAATTTGTGGACCTCTCGTTCATTGGGGGAATCGAGAGGGGATTTTGACTGTGGTCCTAACTGTAAGAAGGTTTGACCAAGTGGGTGTTTTGAGACAATCCTAACTGTAGGAAGGTTTGATCGCTCAATTTGTGGACCTCTCGTTCATTGGGGGAATCGAGAGGGGATTTTGACTGTGGTCCTAACTGTAAGAAGGTTTGACCAAGTGGGTGTTTTGAGACAATCCTAACTGTAGGAAGGTTTGATCGCTCAATTTGTGGACCTCTCGTTCATTGGGGGAATCGAGAGGGGATTTTGACTGTGGTCCTAACTGTAAGAAGGTTTGACCAAGTGGGTGTTTTGAGACAATCCTAACTGTAGGAAGGTTTGATCGCTCAATTTGTGGACCTCTCGTTCATTGGGGGAATCGAGAGGGGATTTTGACTGTGGTCCTAACTGTAAGAAGGTTTGACCAAGTGGGTGTTTTGAGACAATCCTAACTGTAGGAAGGTTTGATCGCTCAATTTGTGGACCTCTCGTTCATTGGGGGAATCGAGAGGGGATTTTGACTGTGGTCCTAACTGTAAGAAGGTTTGACCAAGTGGGTGTTTTGAGACAATCCTAACTGTAGGAAGGTTTGATCGCTCAATTTGTGGACCTCTCGTTCATTGGGGGAATCGAGAGGGGATTTTGACTGTGGTCCTAACTGTAAGAAGGTTTGACCAAGTGGGTGTTTTGAGACAATCCTAACTGTAGGAAGGTTTGATCGCTCAATTTGTGGACCTCTCGTTCATTGGGGGAATCGAGAGGGGATTTTGACTGTGGTCCTAACTGTAAGAAGGTTTGACCAAGTGGGTGTTTTGAGACAATCCTAACTGTAGGAAGGTTTGATCGCTCAATTTGTGGACCTCTCGTTCATTGGGGGAATCGAGAGGGGATTTTGACTGTGGTCCTAACTGTAAGAAGGTTTGACCAAGTGGGTGTTTTGAGACAATCCTAACTGTAGGAAGGTTTGATCGCTCAATTTGTGGACCTCTCGTTCATTGGGGGAATCGAGAGGGGATTTTGACTGTGGTCCTAACTGTAAGAAGGTTTGACCAAGTGGGTGTTTTGAGACAATCCTAACTGTAGGAAGGTTTGATCGCTCAATTTGTGGACCTCTCGTTCATTGGGGGAATCGAGAGGGGATTTTGACTGTGGTCCTAACTGTAAGAAGGTTTGACCAAGTGGGTGTTTTGAGACAATCCTAACTGTAGGAAGGTTTGATCGCTCAATTTGTGGACCTCTCGTTCATTGGGGGAATCGAGAGGGGATTTTGACTGTGGTCCTAACTGTAAGAAGGTTTGACCAAGTGGGTGTTTTGAGACAATCCTAACTGTAGGAAGGTTTGATCGCTCAATTTGTGGACCTCTCGTTCATTGGGGGAATCGAGAGGGGATTTTGACTGTGGTCCTAACTGTAAGAAGGTTTGACCAAGTGGGTGTTTTGAGACAATCCTAACTGTAGGAAGGTTTGATCGCTCAATTTGTGGACCTCTCGTTCATTGGGGGAATCGAGAGGGGATTTTGACTGTGGTCCTAACTGTAAGAAGGTTTGACCAAGTGGGTGTTTTGAGACAATCCTAACTGTAGGAAGGTTTGATCGCTCAATTTGTGGACCTCTCGTTCATTGGGGGAATCGAGAGGGGATTTTGACTGTGGTCCTAACTGTAAGAAGGTTTGACCAAGTGGGTGTTTTGAGACAATCCTAACTGTAGGAAGGTTTGATCGCTCAATTTGTGGACCTCTCGTTCATTGGGGGAATCGAGAGGGGATTTTGACTGTGGTCCTAACTGTAAGAAGGTTTGACCAAGTGGGTGTTTTGAGACAATCCTAACTGTAGGAAGGTTTGATCGCTCAATTTGTGGACCTCTCGTTCATTGGGGGAATCGAGAGGGGATTTTGACTGTGGTCCTAACTGTAAGAAGGTTTGACCAAGTGGGTGTTTTGAGACAATCCTAACTGTAGGAAGGTTTGATCGCTCAATTTGTGGACCTCTCGTTCATTGGGGGAATCGAGAGGGGATTTTGACTGTGGTCCTAACTGTAAGAAGGTTTGACCAAGTGGGTGTTTTGAGACAATCCTAACTGTAGGAAGGTTTGATCGCTCAATTTGTGGACCTCTCGTTCATTGGGGGAATCGAGAGGGGATTTTGACTGTGGTCCTAACTGTAAGAAGGTTTGACCAAGTGGGTGTTTTGAGACAATCCTAACTGTAGGAAGGTTTGATCGCTCAATTTGTGGACCTCTCGTTCATTGGGGGAATCGAGAGGGGATTTTGACTGTGGTCCTAACTGTAAGAAGGTTTGACCAAGTGGGTGTTTTGAGACAATCCTAACTGTAGGAAGGTTTGATCGCTCAATTTGTGGACCTCTCGTTCATTGGGGGAATCGAGAGGGGATTTTGACTGTGGTCCTAACTGTAAGAAGGTTTGACCAAGTGGGTGTTTTGAGACAATCCTAACTGTAGGAAGGTTTGATCGCTCAATTTGTGGACCTCTCGTTCATTGGGGGAATCGAGAGGGGATTTTGACTGTGGTCCTAACTGTAAGAAGGTTTGACCAAGTGGGTGTTTTGAGACAATCCTAACTGTAGGAAGGTTTGATCGCTCAATTTGTGGACCTCTCGTTCATTGGGGGAATCGAGAGGGGATTTTGACTGTGGTCCTAACTGTAAGAAGGTTTGACCAAGTGGGTGTTTTGAGACAATCCTAACTGTAGGAAGGTTTGATCGCTCAATTTGTGGACCTCTCGTTCATTGGGGGAATCGAGAGGGGATTTTGACTGTGGTCCTAACTGTAAGAAGGTTTGACCAAGTGGGTGTTTTGAGACAATCCTAACTGTAGGAAGGTTTGATCGCTCAATTTGTGGACCTCTCGTTCATTGGGGGAATCGAGAGGGGATTTTGACTGTGGTCCTAACTGTAAGAAGGTTTGACCAAGTGGGTGTTTTGAGACAATCCTAACTGTAGGAAGGTTTGATCGCTCAATTTGTGGACCTCTCGTTCATTGGGGGAATCGAGAGGGGATTTTGACTGTGGTCCTAACTGTAAGAAGGTTTGACCAAGTGGGTGTTTTGAGACAATCCTAACTGTAGGAAGGTTTGATCGCTCAATTTGTGGACCTCTCGTTCATTGGGGGAATCGAGAGGGGATTTTGACTGTGGTCCTAACTGTAAGAAGGTTTGACCAAGTGGGTGTTTTGAGACAATCCTAACTGTAGGAAGGTTTGATCGCTCAATTTGTGGACCTCTCGTTCATTGGGGGAATCGAGAGGGGATTTTGACTGTGGTCCTAACTGTAAGAAGGTTTGACCAAGTGGGTGTTTTGAGACAATCCTAACTGTAGGAAGGTTTGATCGCTCAATTTGTGGACCTCTCGTTCATTGGGGGAATCGAGAGGGGATTTTGACTGTGGTCCTAACTGTAAGAAGGTTTGACCAAGTGGGTGTTTTGAGACAATCCTAACTGTAGGAAGGTTTGATCGCTCAATTTGTGGACCTCTCGTTCATTGGGGGAATCGAGAGGGGATTTTGACTGTGGTCCTAACTGTAAGAAGGTTTGACCAAGTGGGTGTTTTGAGACAATCCTAACTGTAGGAAGGTTTGATCGCTCAATTTGTGGACCTCTCGTTCATTGGGGGAATCGAGAGGGGATTTTGACTGTGGTCCTAACTGTAAGAAGGTTTGACCAAGTGGGTGTTTTGAGACAATCCTAACTGTAGGAAGGTTTGATCGCTCAATTTGTGGACCTCTCGTTCATTGGGGGAATCGAGAGGGGATTTTGACTGTGGTCCTAACTGTAAGAAGGTTTGACCAAGTGGGTGTTTTGAGACAATCCTAACTGTAGGAAGGTTTGATCGCTCAATTTGTGGACCTCTCGTTCATTGGGGGAATCGAGAGGGGATTTTGACTGTGGTCCTAACTGTAAGAAGGTTTGACCAAGTGGGTGTTTTGAGACAATCCTAACTGTAGGAAGGTTTGATCGCTCAATTTGTGGACCTCTCGTTCATTGGGGGAATCGAGAGGGGATTTTGACTGTGGTCCTAACTGTAAGAAGGTTTGACCAAGTGGGTGTTTTGAGACAATCCTAACTGTAGGAAGGTTTGATCGCTCAATTTGTGGACCTCTCGTTCATTGGGGGAATCGAGAGGGGATTTTGACTGTGGTCCTAACTGTAAGAAGGTTTGACCAAGTGGGTGTTTTGAGACAATCCTAACTGTAGGAAGGTTTGATCGCTCAATTTGTGGACCTCTCGTTCATTGGGGGAATCGAGAGGGGATTTTGACTGTGGTCCTAACTGTAAGAAGGTTTGACCAAGTGGGTGTTTTGAGACAATCCTAACTGTAGGAAGGTTTGATCGCTCAATTTGTGGACCTCTCGTTCATTGGGGGAATCGAGAGGGGATTTTGACTGTGGTCCTAACTGTAAGAAGGTTTGACCAAGTGGGTGTTTTGAGACAATCCTAACTGTAGGAAGGTTTGATCGCTCAATTTGTGGACCTCTCGTTCATTGGGGGAATCGAGAGGGGATTTTGACTGTGGTCCTAACTGTAAGAAGGTTTGACCAAGTGGGTACTTTACGTCCAGACTCTAACAGAGAGAGTGTTGAGTGCATAGACATGGTGAGAATGGGAGTTCTTATTCATTACATTGCTGTGGTTTTGGGAACTTCCCGTTACATAAATCGTCCACCCCCAGTTTCCTCTGCGGAACTGGTTCGGACATTATTATCAGTTAACTAACCGGGTTATCCTTAAGAATATTAGCTTAATATTCTCCAGGAACTTCCCGTCAAAAGTGGGGAAACAGTTTAGACTCATATACCTATTGGAGTATCAGGGAGTAGTTTAACCTCTTATACCGGTCGGAGGATTGAGAAACAGTTTATACTCGTATACTCTTTGGAGTTTTGCCGTTCTCAATTGGCTTACCTTAGCGTTATGACGCCGGCTTCAACCAAGGTCTGAATGCTATTCTTGAGAGCAAAGCAATCCTTGGTGGGATGAACGACCCTCCTGTGGTATGCACAGTACTTTGGGTCCGTAGTGTTGTCAGCTTCCTCCTGATTTGTGATAGGTGGTAGCTTGATCTTGTTACCTTCAAGGAGGGATTCGAAGATGGCTGGAACGTCTTCGTCCTTGAAGGAATACTCTCTTTGGAGTCTCGGACCCGAAGTCTTTTGCTGCCTTCGGGATTGCTGTTGTGACGCTTGATTAGCACCACCAGTAGCTGCAGGTGTTTTGCCCTTACCACGAGAGGCGAAATTTGAGTCCAGCGGATTAACCGTCGGTTGGTTCCTCTCGGCCTTCTTCCTTCTAAGGAATCGCTCAGCCTGCTCCCCTCGGGCCTTCAGATCCTTCCAAGTGTCAGACGGTGCTGTTCCCATTGCTTCCAACACGTCCAACGCAAGGTTGTTGTGGCAAGTTTGGAGGATGAATTCCTCTGTGATCGGGTCCCGGCAATTCATCGCCTTGTTCCGGAATCTTTTGACGAAGGTATCGACTAACTCTCCGTCCTTCTGCTTCTCATCGAGCAACGATCCGATAGATATCTCGGTGTCGTCGTCGAAGAAGTTGGCCAGGAACTTGGTCTCCATGTCATCCCAGCTGTTTACGCTGCCTGGCTTGAGGCGGCGATACCAATCGAAGGCGGCTCCGCGAAGAGTGCCGACGAATGACCGCACCATCAGAGGCTCATTACCAGAGATCACCCCCAAATGCGATTTGAAGTAAATCAAATGCTGGGTAGGTGAACCCATCCCATTAAACGGCGTGAAGTTAATTAGATTAAACTTCGCCGGATATGGGATCGATTCCCATTCTCTTGGGTATGGGCAAGGAATGCCTGTTTTCTTCGTCTCTTGAGCGGAAATTAGTGTGTTGATTTTGCTCTCGAGGTTCTTGATCTTCAGGTTTTCGCCGGTTTCTTCGCCAGCATTCTCATTACCACCCCCTGCGTTGACGGGAGGATCATTGGTGTTACGAGCATTTGTATCCTCATCTTCCACATTAATCGGGTTACGATGATTCTGCTCGCCTTGTTGGTTCGCCAATGCTTGGATCTGTTGGTCATGCATTTCTCTCATCTGCTGCATGGCCATCTCCATCTCAAATTTGAAACTTTCTTTCTGCTTAGCCAAAGCGTCTTCAAGCATCTTGGCCATCTGCTCCGCACTTATCATCAGGGCCTCGCGGGGTTGTCCCTCGCTGGATACTGTATTATCTGATGCCACCGCGGAGCCGGCATCAGATTCTTCATCTTCTGAAGGGCGTCTTGTCCGAATCCTACCATAAGTTGCTCGCTCTATGGTTCCGGACTGCAGACGGGTTCTAGGTCGGGAAGCTTTCAGAATCGACTCGAAATCTTCTCGTGCCGATGTCCCTTTGCTCGTCATGTTGGTGGTGACCCTCGGAAATTCTCCGTCTTCAATCACCCTTCTTCTTCGTTGGAAGCGCCTAGGCCTTGGTTTTGGCGTTTCCGCATTGAGTCTTTCAAAAACTGAAACTCTTTCGGGGACCGCCTTAATGCAATTGCATTCCGACAATACCGCCCGAATGAGTTTGGAACAGGGACATTGAATTTCCCGTTCTCGGGGACTCCTCTTCCTGGTTCTATTCGTACCCCCAGCACGATAGTACAACTCGTCATTTTGACAGTCAGAGTAACCTATCGTGTGCGGGCACGCCTTCTCAGGTACAACACAATCATTATCAGATGATAATGTTTCCATCTGAGGTTGACTTGCCTTCTTTGGGCTTTCAAAGGTTACCCGCCTCAAAACATGCCTTTTTGGGCGTGAATTTTCGGCGTGCTCTTGGACTTCAATGCGCAAATTGGTGCGCGCAGCTGCCTTGAGCTCTTTGTCATGCTGGAGGTGATGGCGACCCCCAGTATGTTGAGTCGTTCTGGGCTTCTTCACCGGGCCCAAACGCTCGTGAATTGGAGCTTTGCCTCTCACGTCAGGAATTGGACCGAGGCGCTCCAAAATTGGTTTCTTCTTGCGGGATGACTCTGCATGATCTCCCGGAGAAGTTATTGGGATTGACGGCGACTTTGGTTGACTCGCCGGAATTTGACCTTCCTTAGAAGGCTGCACTGGTTGCTTTTTGGCCTGAGCCGCCACTTCAGACTTAGGCTTCCCGACTTGGCGTGTTGGTGGTGGCTTCTTCTCCACCTCCTTTTGCAGCTTTCTATGGGCTTCCTGAGCTTGAGCCCGTGCCTGCGCTGACATCGCGCGGCGTTTGTGAATGCGCTCCTCGAGCGTCGAACGGTTTCGTTTGACGCGGACCCATTCTTTCTTTGGCGGCTTGGAAGAGTCGCCATTCATTGGTGGTTGAGGCTGTTTGCCTCTTCTGTTCTTCAACTCCGCGTGGTAGCGGAATCCATCCGTAGACTCCATCGCCTTAGCGAGTTGCCGCGCAAGGCGTTGACGACGCCTCTGGCGGGCTCTCTTTGAGAGAGTCACAACGCCCTGAACAGTGGAGGCGTTGACGGGAGCAAAGTTGACCTGATTGGAGGTCGGTGGAACTTCCTTTGACGCAACTTCGGCGTCAGTTGGGTTGAGAGCTTCATGGGCTTCCAGCAATCGCTTCAACCACGAGCTTTTCTCCCGGGTGGAGAACTTCTTTGGACTTGCGGGGCGGAGGTAATCCGGACACGGACACGTACTCCTCGAACTTGGCTTGGTCGAACTCATACTCGACCCTCCTCCACGACCGGGATCTCGATCCGCGGCTGCGACGCTCACGATCTCGGACAGGCGAGATCGGTGGCTCCACTGTGGTCGCAGATTGTTCGGCAGGGGGAAAGACTGTTGGCTTTCTTCATTAATTAAATAATTGTCATCTTGAATTACAAAATGATCGTCTTTTATAGATCCGGTTACAACTAAATCAGAAGAAAGAAGAAAATAAAAAATACAACTTTCCCTCTTGTGAACAAATCGGGACTCCTGTTTTGCGGCCGCTTAGCTTTGGTGGTCTTATGGCTGGCGCGGGGTTGTTTGCCGTGACCACCGTGCGATCTAGATCCGTCGATCTACACGATTAATGCGGGTATTATTCCACGAAGGGATAATAGCCGGGAGGATTAATCAAACCAGGGATAATCGCTCTCGATCTCGAGATACTAAGACCAAAGGCTTAGACTCTGGAGTAATGACCTGTGTAGCATCTCTAGATCTGTCTTATCTTCCTCTTGAGCTCCTGCCTTTTCTGATGGTGGATGGCTCGCCAGGATCAGATCTGTAACGTGCAAGTCGTTCTGGTCTTCGAAGCTCCGAGTTACTCTTCAATCCGGCAGAGTTTCGGCTCTTGACAAGTTTCGAACCTTCGAAAATGAAGCATCTCTAGGCCTATTTATAGGCTCTCAGGACAGTGGTGCGCAAAAGAGAAATGTCGGCACCTCTGGCCACTGTCGGCCACCTCCGGCCCTGTCGCCACCTCGGGTGGCCGCACTTGGTGGCCTAGCCACCTTGAGGTGGCTGCTCATGGCAAGCCACCTCAAGGTGGGCTCGCCACCCGGCCACCTCGGGGTGCTCGGAGCATTTGGCCGAGCCACCCGAGTAGTGGCTCGGCCACGAGCCACCTCATGGTGGATCGGCTAGGCCGAAGCCACCTAAGGCTGCGCTTTTGGCCGAGCACCGCGGGTGTTTTGTCGTTTTGCGTTGTCTCGTTGGTCCGTGTTTCGGTGACTTTGAGACTCTGATTTGATGATCTGATTTGGCAGTATAAGTCGATTCCTGATTTGGGTAGTAAATCCGCTTCTGAGTTCGAAGTCCGAAACTTGATCTTGATCGATCGCTGATTCATGCCGAGTCTGTTCCGTTGGATGACTCGTTGATTCGCTTAACACTTTGGCATTGATTCTGGCACCGGGTGGATTCATTCCGTCGCTCGTTGCAGTGCCGATTCTCGATTCTCGTCGCCTCGTTGGTTCGTCGGTTTGTGCCGCGAGCTAGTGTAAGGGGAGCTATAAGCAATTTTATATGCCTACAAACCCTCCTCAATCAAGGAGTGAGTATTTCTGAAGGCGCGGCAATCTATCGAAGAGGGACGCCAAAAGGGACGTCAACGCCTCGCACGTCAGCTTGCTAGCTTTGGAGCCGATAGCCGGGATCCGTTAGAGGCGAGTCCCTAAATTCAAGGAGCATCGAGCACCCCAATAGCGAGCAGATGTCCTCTCCTCCAAACCAACAGTAAGTGAATGGATCCAAGTCAAAAGGACCCATTCAACACTTGAGGAGCGAATCCAGAAGCGCCGCGCGCTGCTTGCGTACGCTTAAATTCTTTTGGAAAAGGCACAAAAGGTGCAAAAGAAGGACATAGCCAAGAAATAATCAAGGCTGCATCAAACTTGGAGGCCAAAGTCTGAAACAGCGGCCATAAAGATCATAAAACGCGAGTCACTTCAATCTGACCCTCCAAGATGCGGGTCACTTCAATCCGACCCTCCAAGGCACGGGTCACTTCAATCCGACCCTCAAAGGCGCGGGTCACTTTAATCTGACCCTTCTGCCCGTGGGACACTCAGATCCGACCCTCCAGCCCGTGGGACACTCAGATCTGACTCTCCAGCCCGCGAGACACCAGCCGTGGGTCATCCAAGTCCGACCCTCCAAGCCGCGGGTCACCAAGGTCTGATCCGGGCAAGAGTCAAGACAGGAGATATTCTGCATCTATTCTATTGAGTCCTGTCTCCACTTCAATTAATCCCGCACCTCCGGTGAAGCCCCGTGATAGCGTGGACTTATCCTGATTTAAGATGAGGATGGCGGATCGCTTGGGTCCTTTGCACGAGGATCAAGGCAAAGTTCTAATCAAAGAGCGCTTAGGTCTGGTGATTGAACCTCAAGCAACTACTCGAGCTGGGGGTCACACACGCCCTCACAACAAGTTAGAACCTATCTATAATAGGAAAACTCCTGTAACTGTCCGCCTCGATCTGCGAGTTAGTATCCAAGAGCCCGTTAAGGTCCCGCGCTCACGAAAGCGTGGCTCCAAATGTTTGACTCTTGAGAACGCCATCAATGCAGCAAGTCCTCAGAAGGAAACATATTTGTCTGACGACGATGTTATACCTGAGAAGTCGTGCCAACACACGGTAGATTGATCCGATCATCAGACTGATGAGTTGTACTATCGGGCTGGGGGTACGAACAGATCTCAAAAGAGAGGTACCCAAAAAACGGGCTCTCACTGTCCGTGCACCAACATTATCAGGGCAATATTATTAGCATCTAGCTGCCCCAAGACCGCTTCGCAGAGGGTCTCAGTATTCGAGAGGATCTCCAATGGAATGACTAATCCAATGGAATGACTAAGTCCAAGCCAAAGCGTCTCCATAAGAAACGATCGGTCATTCAGGGTAACAAATTTTCGAAAGTTACGGTAAATATGGTTGATAAAGGAAAGTCGGCTCGACCTTCTAGCTCTGGCCCCCTTGTATCGCATCTCTGACTCGGCTACGCGTAGGGACCACTAGACATAGGGAATATCAGAGAATGCAGAGGGGATTATCCTCGGATGATGAAGCATCAGATGCTAACTCTGCAGTCGCTTCTAACAAAACAGTATCTGATAATCATATTTTATTATAATTTTATACCCTCACTATCTATTTTATATGAATAAATATACTACTAATAATTGTTTTTATCTTTAATTACATGTTAATGAAGAATAAATCTCAAAACCCTCATCTCTCAACAAAGACCCTTGAGTAATGAAGAAATAAGAGAAATTCAACAAAGACTTAGTGAAATATTTGAATTATAAAGGACAAAAGACCAAATTTGTTCCATTCTTACATGAATTTGTCCTCTGATATTTTGATAGCTTGAAGGCCCAAAAGCCCATTACATGAATTTGCCATTGTTGGATTTCCATCATGGACACTCTTTGGACTTTGCTGCAAAATTCCATAAGCCATTGGACCGGACTTTTGATTTTCAAAATAAATGAATTGGCTGGGCTGATTGATTTTGATTCTCTTTTTTAAGCTCTATGGGCCAAAGACTTGCTGCTCTAAAAATCAAACGAACTCTCCAAATTGGTTGGGCCACGGAATTATCAAATAAAACTCCACGGATTTGAGCTGTAGAAAATCAAGCTGCATGTGAAACCGAATTTGATTTGCTTGATGGACCGGATGTGACTTTGCTTTTTAGGGCCGGATTTGATTGGTTGAGATTTAATGTTCATTCTGCAGATAAGGGACCGAACATGCTTTTCATTTGAATCAAGTGGGCCGGCTTGCTGGGCTGGAGATTTAAATGTTCATTTTGAAGATCAAGTGGACCAGACTTAATTTCTTCATTGGGCCGGACTTGAGTGCTGCTGGTTTTTGAATGGGCCTCATGAATGGACTGCTGCATTTTCTTCTCCAAGACTAGGCCGGACTTCCAATTCGTGTGCATGATTAATTTTCCTCAAATAAATGAATGGAAAACAAGCTTCAGAGTTGGAATTGGGCCGGATTTGATGTGGTCAAATAAATGAATGGAAGTGGGCCGGATTTTCAATTTCTTTTTGAAAATAAAATGAAGATTGGGCTAAAGAAATACAAAAAGAAAATTCAAAGGTGGAGATTGTTGCTTGGGGCTCAAGACAAATCCAATAGCTCATATTCATTGAAGATTACTATAAATAGGGGTAGAGAGTGAGGGGTTAGAGGTGTGAAAATTTTTGTAACTCCTTTTGGAGAGGAGGGCTACTCTTAATTAAGAAGGCCTTCCAAAATTGTAACTTTAGTTACAATTAATAATAATAATTTTTTCACCACTTTAAATTTTTCTCTTCTTCTCTTTGTTGGATGATGAAGATGAAGATGAAGATGGAGAATTATTTGAAGGTTTGCATTTCTTTCTTTTTCTCTTTTATTGCTTATTAGTTTAGATTTATTTCTATGCTTGTAGTTAGATTTTATTTTCTTGTTAAATAGCCAAGAGGCTAGAACCCTCTTGCCTTAGATTTATTTCATGCTTATAGAGTAGATTTATTTTCTTGCATTTAATTCTTGCAATTTTATTTTGTAGTTTAGATTTTGCAATTTATTTTGTAGTTAGATTTTAATTTCTTATACTATTCACCTTGAGGCTAGAACCCTCTTGGGTTTAGTTTTTCTTTTTGTTTATTTTTATTTTGTTTGATTCGCCTTTAGGCTAGAACCCTCTAGGGAATCACCCTTTTCTAAGAAGTGGGTTTAATTGTAGATTACCCATATCTATAATTGAATCCACCATCTTTAATTTCTTGCATTTTCTTTTATTCTAGAATTTTGTTCTTCATTTTTTTATTTGTTTCTTAATTTTATATATTTTTCCTTCTCACCTTATTGTTCATACTCACTCTCATTTACACTTTGCACCTATTGACACACCACTTTCACTCTCTCAATCTCTTCACAATCACATTCACTTATCATTCCTATTTTTCACGCACACAACATAAGAACCGAATTCATATTTTCTCCTACAAAACACCTTCCTCGTGGGATCGATATCTTAAATATTATAACTTGACACGGTTGTGCACTTGCAACCTTTTTGGTACATGTTTATACCGCACCAAGTTTTTGGCCATTTGAGAGTCCCCAAAAGCTTCGAGATATTCGACCCCCAGCTCTTTGGCGAAACTGAGTCCAATGAGAAGCGCGTTGTACTCGGCTATATTATTGGATCAAGTTTTTGGCGCCGTTGCCGGGGAAGGTGCTTAAGTAGGTTTTAATTATTTTGGTTCTTTAACTTGTGTGTTTTTTGTGAAGGAAACGCTTGGAGCTTGAAGATCGCGGATTGGAGAGCTAGGATTTGAAGATTTGCTTTCAGGTAAGTCCTCTTTCTAGTTTTTAATTCCACCCTTTAGCTACTTCTTCACAATTAGAGACAATTAGGACTTAAAAAAAAAGAGATTTTATTTTTTGTTGACCATAATAAAATTCATCCTTTACTTTGACATTTACTAACAAGATAATAAATTCAAACAAATCCCCCCTTCTCATTTGTTTGATTGTTAACCCTAATTAAAAAAAAGATTTTTCTTTTCCATCCTTTTTAGTTGCTTTTAATTCATAGGGTTGCATTTCATATTGATAGTAGGAATTCACCAAGTGATTTGAGCATCTTGATTTGGCACACACTTAAAAATATCTTTAAGGGCAAAAACCCATAATCAAGATAAGGTGAGGGATTTCATCACCCTTTCCTTAACCCAAAAATCACTAATTCCTCACTTCACAAACCCAAGCCTAATAAAACTCATTAGACGTTGGCCCCTAAGAATTCGAGCTCAATAAGGAACAAGAAATCCTTAAGTGAACGGTTTAAGTTTTCTCAGAATAGTTGGTGTCTAAGGCAAGGTTTAGGGGTTGCGTAAAGCGCTCCGCAAGGAAAGAGGTACTTAATTGATCTTTGATCACCCTCTAGTACTATCCTTACCTGGCTAACTACCCAGATAAAACTTTGATCTTTTCACTGTAGGAGTTTTTGGTTAGGAGCTAGTCTAGTTGAGTTAGGCTAAACCCTAGAATTAAAGTGATTAAAAAGTGATTGTTTTGATTTGTTTTAGTTAGGATTTTTCTTTTTCTTTATCTTCTCATAAAAAAAACTAATTTTCTTTCTTTTCTTTTAAAAACAAATATAAAAAAATATAAAAAATAAAAAATAATAAAAAGAAATATTTTGGTGTATGCAACAGTGGATTAGGGATAATGCACGTCGATTAATTCGCTTTGAACCAATCATAGAAATGGAGCATCCTAATCCACCCGTTCTTCATGATATGTGCTATCCCATTAGGAATGCAATCCCCTCATGCATTAGGCTCCCCGAAACAAATGGAATAAATTTTGAGCTTAGACCGCAATACATAAACATGCTTCCCAAATTCCTTGGTAATGAAACAGAAGATGCATATATTTTTATTTTGGAATTTGAGGAAGTGTGTATTATGATTAAAATAAGAGAATTAACCGAAGATGCGATTAAGCTTAGATTTATTCCATTTGCTCTTAAGGATAAAGCTAAAAAATGGCTGTACAGCTTACCAACAAATTCCATCTCAACTTGGGATGAATTTGTCACCGTTTTTCTTAAGAAAATTTTCCCTATTCATAAAACGGTAAAGCTTAGGAACAACATCCAAAACTTTAAAATTATCCCGGGAGAGCCTTTTTGGAAGTATTTTGACCGATTTAAAGATCTTCTCATCCAATGTCCTCATCACGGTTTAGAAAAATGGTGATTGTGCCAAATAATTTATGAGGGATTAGATTATTCTGCAAAAACTTTCTTAGAATCAATGTGCCATGGTGATTTTATGAGGAAAAATGCTGATGAAGCTTGGGAGTTTTTGGAGAGTCTTTCTGAAAAAACAATGCAATGGGAACAGTGCGATGATAGGGTTTCATCAGTTCCCCAATCTAAGTCTAGTGGTTTTTCCTTGGAGTCAAACATTGCTTCTGAAGCAAAGATGGCGACGATTCTGCGAAGGTTAGAAGCCTTAGAAATTAAGGAACGAGCTCCAGCTCAACTCAATCATGTTTCTTTCCCAGGATGTCATAATTGTCAGTCTCCTACCCACGTTTCAGAGGAATGCCCTCTCTTAGGAAACAATCATTCATTAGAACAGATGAACGCTGCATTCCAGCACCCTAGAAATGATCTATTTTCTCCAACCTACAATCCAGGTTGGAGAAATCATTCCAACTTTGCATGGAATCTAGGAAATTCTCCCGGAACTCAAAATTTCACTCCCGCTTCGACCCAACATTTTCCTAGGGGAAACACAGTTCCGTTTAATTCTCATTCACAATTTCAACAACCCAATCTGTCATATCAAAATCAGTCTCCTCCTCATCAAGCTGTAATTCAGACTCCTCACAATCCAGATCAGGATAAACGTCTCAATGTCTTGGAAAGGGGTTTAGAAACCATAATTAAGGCCTCTACTCAAACCACGAATATGTTGACTCAAACGTCTAGCACGCTGAATTCCTTCATGCAATCAACCGGACAAATGCTCAACTCCAACACTCAAGCTATAGCTAGATTAGAATCCCAACTTGGTCAACTAGCTAGTGCTGTGAGTGAAAGAGAGAAAGGAAAATTTCCGAGTCAACCCGTGGTTAACCCTAATAACACAGGATGCAGTGAAGCTCAAGTGAATGCAATCCATTCACTTCGATTAGGTAGACTGGTCGATAATCAAGTGAAAACTCCCCCAAGTCAAACTCTTGATCCTGTACAAATTCCTTCTCCTTCTCCTTCTGATGAATCTATTCAACAATCAGTCCCTGCAGATGACCAAGAACCTGAACCCGAACCTGAGCCTGCTTTTGATAGGTTTAGACCGGTTGCTCCCTTTCCAGATAGACTCAGGTCTAGGAAACACTCTCCTCAGGAGGAGAAAATCCTAGAGACATTCAAGCAGGTTAAGGTCAACATTCCTCTCTTAGATGTAATTGAACAAATTCCATCTTATGCTAAATTTTTAAAAGAATTGTGCACTAAGAAGAGGAGAATAAATGTTCCAAAGAAAGTCTTTTTAGCCGCCAATATCAGTGAAATGCTGTCAAATCCCATACCTTTGAAACGTAAAGATCCAGGTTCCCCCATCATTTCATGTATCATTGGTAATACTCACATTGATAAGGCGCTTTTAGACTTAGGGGCCAGTGTCAATTTGCTTCCATATTCAGTCTACCAGCAATTGGGTCTAGGTGTACTGAACCCAACCAAATGCACCTTACAGTTGGCTGATAGATCTTTCAAGGTTGGAGATTTTATTTTTCCAGTAGATTTTGTAGTCTTGGAAACACAGCCTGTTTCCAACCCCAAAGGACAGACACCTGTCATCTTAGGACGACCGTTCTTAGCCACTTCTAATGCTCTCATCAACTGTAGAACTGGTCAAATGAAGCTGTCCTTTGGGAATTTGACTGCTGATCTCAACATTTTTAATCCAGGGGACCAACCAAATAATCAGCCTCTAGAAATAAACTACATTCAGGAAAGATCAGAAGAAGAAGAAGAAGAGTCTGATTTGAGTTTTGAGGAAATTTTTGATGAAGAGTTAGAATTTTTAGAAGAAGCAGATCAGGTCCTTGAGAATAATAAAACTGTGTTAAACATGTGCTGTTTTGAATTAAATTTTGAAGAACTCTTTCTTGATGAACTTAGATTCTTGAAGAATAATCAACAATCAAATTTTCAGAACTTCACAGAAGAATTGGTTGATAGAAAACAAAAATTCACAGTACAAGAGTCTAAGTTCATTAAGAAATGCAAAATGCATGACACCAATAATACCTACCTTACCTTGTTGCAAGAATTACTGAACACTTTGAAATGCTTGAAAATTCACATTATTGATTATATCATTCTGAATTTGTTTAGAATCCGGGGAAGAATTTATATCATTCTGAATTTGTTTAGAATCCGGGGAAGAATTTTCAACAGTAAGGTAGGATTCAATGTAGAACAGGAACTCTTCATGTTGAATATTTCATTCTACATTGTTTATTTTGTTTATTTTAGAATAATAAAAAGAATTTATTCTTCTCTCATTTGAGAGTTTCTTGTTCAGTTGTTTAAAATAGAAAAAAAAAGAAGGAAAAAAAAAGAAAAAAAAGAAGAAAAAAAAAGAAGAACAAATTTTTGTTTTCATCCTCCTCAGACCAAAGATAATTGCAGATTTTTATCAGCGGACCAAATGTAAGTGCTTCACTTCTTATCTGGTTTACTTTATGCATCATAGAGTTTGAATTAAGGACAATGCAAAATTTAGGTGTAGGGGTATTTTGGGAATTAGTTATTTTTTCTCTTTATTTTTAGTTACATTTTTCTTTTTTAAAAAAAAAATCATAAAAATATCGTCACTTGCCAAATTGATAGAGTTATGTAATAATTGATTTATTTGATAATTTTAAAATTTTCTAATCCCTAGTTAGTTATTTACTTAAGTTTACTTTTTATGATAACTCTAAATAAATTTCTTAAGAAATGATTTTCAAAGTAGTATACTTTACTTAAGCCTTAACTTGGACTTTTATTTAAAATAATGAAATATTTGCATGCTTAACTTAGAGTTGAAAATAATTCTTTCAAAGTGTCTTGATTTACATATTTTCAAAATATATATACATATACAAAAAAAAAATTGCAAAAGAAGAGTGCGAAAAATGGGCACCAAAAACTCACTTTAATTCAAGGTGATTCTATCTTATTAAGCCTAAGCTGACCGAGTAATTAAGCCCAAGGAGTATTTCCATACTTAATGACCTAATAATAAATGTTTTATAGTTGTATATATGGTTTTGGAAAATATTTTAAATCAAGCAACTTGAAAAATTATTTAAAACAAAGAGTTAGCATGTTCTTTTCAAAACTTTTAAATTAAATTTCTAAGTTTGACTTTGTTTTGTATTGCTACAATGAGAAGATTTTCTTAAAAATAGACCTTAGAGTTATATATAAAAATATTTTTTTGAGTGATAACTGGCTCCAATTAGATTATCTAAAAGTTATTTTCAAAATATATATACATATACAAAAAAAAAATTGCAAAAGAAGAGTGCGAAAAATGGGCACCAAAAACTCGTTAATGACCTAAGCCCATTTGGGTTGGGATCCATTGGCCCAAAACTCGTTAAATGGTCACTTAGAAAGCCCGTTAAAGTAGAAAAAAAATCACCAAGAAAGAAAGAGTTAAAAAAAACTAATAAATGTTTTATAATTGTATATATGGTCTTGGAAAATATTTTAAATCAAGCAACTTGAAAATTATTTAAAACAAAGAGTTAGCATGTTCTTTTCAAAACTTTTAAATTAAATTTCTAAGTTTGGCTTGGTTTTGTATTGCTACAATGAGAAGATTTTCTTAAAAATATACCTTAGAGTTATATATAAAAATGTTTTCTTGAGTGATAACTGGCTCCAATTAGATTATCTAAAAGTTATCAAGTGAATTTAGTTATTTACTGACTTCTTTAATTTGGCAAGTTGACCGAATTTTGTGGGTATATTCACTGCAAACCCTCACGAGACTACAACTCGTCCACTAGGGTAACCTAGGGGTTTAAAGGCTTGTTGTATGCGCTAAATACAACCGCGATTCCTGCGAAAGTGAGTTAGGATTTTCTTTTTATTTTCTTTGCTAGAGGACTAGCAAAAGTTTAGGTGTGGGGGTATTTGATAATCACATTTTATTATAATTTTATACCCTCATTATCTATTTTATATGAATAAATATACTACTAATAATTATTTTTATCTTTAATTACAGGTTAATGAAGAATAAATCTCAAAACCCTCATCTCTCAACAAAGACCCTTGAGTAATGAAGAAATAAGAGAAATTCAACAAAGACTTAGTGAAATATTTGAATTATAAAGGACAAAAGACCAAATTTGTTCCATTCTTACATGAATTTGTCCTCTGAGATTTTGATAGCTTGAAGGCCCAAAAGCCCATTACATGAATTTGCCATTGTTGGATTTCCATCATGGACACTCTTTGGACTTTGCTGCAAAATTCCATAAGCCATTGGACCGGACTTTTGATTTTCAAAATAAATGAATTGGCTGGGCTGCTTGATTTTGATTCTCTTTTTTAAGCTCTATGGGCCAAAGACTTGCTGCTCTAAAAATCAAACGAACTCTCCAAATTGGTTGGTTCACGGAATTATCAAATGAAACTCCACGGATTTGAGCTGTAGAAAATCAAGCTGCATGTGAAACCGAATTTGATTTGCTTGATGGACCGGATGTGACTTTGCTTTTTAGGGCCGGATTTGATTGGTTGAGATTTAATGTTCATTCTGCAGATAAGGGACCGAACATGCTTTTCATTTGAATCAAGTGGGCCGGCTTGCTGGGCTGGAGATTTAAATGTTCATTTTGAAGATCAAGTGGACCAGATTTAATTTCTTTATTGGGCCGGACTTGAGTGCTGCTGGTTTTTGAATGGGCCTCATGAATGGACTGCTGCATTTTCTTCTCCAAGACTGGGCCGGACTTCCAATTCGTGTGCATGATTAATTTTCTTCAAATAAATGAATGGAAAACAAGCTTCAGAGTTAGAATTGGGCCGGATTTGATGTGGTCAAATAAATGAATGGAAGTGGGCCGGATTTTCAATTACTTTTTGAAAATAAAATGAAGATTGGGCTAAAGAAATACAAAAAGCAAATTCAAAGGTGGAGATTGTTGCTTGGGGCTCAAGACAAATCCAATGGCTCATATTCATTGAAGATTACTATAAATAGGGGTAGAGAGTGAGAGGTTAGAGGTGTGAAAATTTTTGTAACTCCTTTTGGAGAGGAGGGCTACTCTTAATTGAGAAGGCCTTCCAAAAATTGTAACTTTAGTTGCAATTAATAAAAATAATTTTTTCCTCTTTAAATTTGTTCTTTCTCCTCTTGTTGAATGATGAGGATGGAGATGAAGAGCAATTTGAAGGTTTGCATTTCTTTTCTCTTTTATTTCTTTTTAGTAATTTCTTTATTATTGCTTATTAGTTAGATTTAAATTCATGCTTGTAGTGTAGATTTATTTGGGTTGAATTGTAGATTACCCATATCTGTAATTGAATCCACCATCTTTAATTTCTTGCATTTTCTTTTATTTTTGAATTTTGTTCTTCATTCTTGATTTTATTCATTTTTTCCTTCTCACCTTATTGATCATACTCATTCTTTTTCAAATCCACTCTTACTTACACTTTGCACCTATTTACACACCATTTTCACTTTCTCAATCTCTTCACAATCACATTCACTTATCATTCCTATTTGTCACGCACACAACATAAGAACCGAATTCATATTTTCTCCTACAAAACACCTTCCTCGTGGGATCGATATCTTAAATATTATAACTTGACACGGTTGTGCACTTGCAACCTTTTTGGTACATGTTTATACCGCACCAGTATCCAGCCCAGGACAATTCCACGAAGTGTTTATGATTAACACCGAGGAAGTAGCCAAAATGGTTGAGGATGCTCTAGCTATGCAGAAGCAAGCATTCAAGTTCGAAATGAAAATGGCTATGCTGCGGATGAGGGAAGAGCATGACCAACAAATCCGAGTTTTGTCGAATCAGATAGGTGAATCCAGGTGTCGCAACGATATTAGCCAAGCGGTTAACGATTCAGATGGGGATGAACACCTTAATACTAATAACCCTCTCATTGATCAAAACGCTAGGGGTAACCCCATTGAAAATAACAATATTGGGGTGGTCCCACCAATGATGACAACACTGGGGGTGGCCCTATTATTCCTCCTCAAAATTGACCAAGGCCCGATACGAGCGAGGATGAGAAAATAAAAGATCTCGAGAGTAAAATCAACGTTCTGATATCTGCTCGAGAAGTGAAAAGGACCAGCATTCTATGTCCCTATCCAAGAGAGTGGAATTCAATAGCATACCCGGCGAAGTTCAATATGATTAACTTCACGCCATTTGACGGGAAGGGTTCGCCCACTCAGCATCTAATCTACTTGAAGTCTCACCTAGGTATGATCTCCGACAATAAAGCTTTGATGGTTCGGTCATTCGTTGGCACCCTTCGTGGGCCCACCTTTGATTGGTACCGCCGTCTCAAGCCTGGAAGCATCAACAACTGGGACGATATGAAGAGCTCATTCCTGAGCAATTTCTTCGAGGATGACGCTGATGTATCAATCAGGACACTCTTCGATGAGAAACAAGAAGATGATGAGATGGTCGACGACTTCGTCAAGAGCTTCCGGAACAAGGCGATTAATTGCCGAGATCCGATCGTAGATCAGGAGAAAATTGACGATACTTCGGACCCAAAGTACTGTGCGTATCACAGGAGGATCTTTCATCCCACCAAGGCTTTCTTTGCTCTTAAGAATAGCATCCAAACCTTGGTTTAAGCTAGCCTCATAACGCTGGGATGAGCCAAATGAGAATGACAACACTCCGAAGAGTATACGAGTATAAACTGCTTCTTAAAACTCCAACAGGTATATGAGTCTAAACTGTTTCCTTTCTTTCACGGGAAGTTCCTGGAGAGTGTCATGTCTGGTATTCTTAAGGATAAAACCGGTCATCCAACTAAGTATAATGTTAGACCCAGTTTCATGAAGGAAGCTGGGGGTAGATGATTCATGTAACGGGAAGCTCCCGGAAGAATGTTATATGTAATTTTCTTAGGGATAACCCGATCATTACGAACAAAGTGATAAACACTAAACTCCCATTGTTGTTGATGATTTACAATCTTCCACTATAAAATTCCTCACTGATCAAATTAATTGAGAGTGGGACCACCAAAATTCCTTTTGGTTGAATCTACTCAAACTTCCGCTACGTCTGTGGACTCAACATTCCCATTGTTAGAGTTCGGACATAGTACTCGGAATTTTAATCTACTAATCCTTGACAATTGTCAAACCCCTTTGTGTTAAGTTCTTATTACTTAACACCAAGAACCCCCGCTGAGTGATCGATACAAGTCAACACTCCCATTATAATTTGTACTCCCACTCTCGCTGTTCATTTGGTCAAACCTTCCTACAGTTAGGACCACAACCAAAGTCCCCTCTCGATTCCTTCCATGAAAGAGAGGTACACTTTCAAATCGAGCGATCAAACCTTCCTACAGTTAGGATCATCTTGAAACTCCCACCTGGTCAAACCTTCCTATAGTTAGGACCTCAACCAAAATTCCCTCTCGACCCCTTCAATGAACGAGAGGTCCACAAATTAAGCGATCAAACCTATAAAAGTTAGGATCATTTCAAAACTCCTCACTTGGTCAAACCTTCCTACAGTTAGGACCACAATCAAAATCCTCTCTCGATTCCTTCAATGAACGAGAGGTCCACTTTCAAATCGAGTGATCAAACCTTCCTATAATTAGGATCATCTTAAACTCCCGCTTGGTCAAACCTTCCTACAGTAAGGACCAAAACAATAATTCACTCTCGATAAATGAGAAATCCATCTTTAGTTCGGTAATCAAACCTTCCGACAGTTAGGGTTATCCGAATTTTTTTGATTCTCGGGGTGGAGATCCCACTCTTAGTTTTGCTTTCCCGGATTCTTGAAGTGAAGATCCCACTTTGAGTTTCCTTTTGCAACTGGAGATAGAATATAGAATTCTTCCTCTTCAGCTTTGGGAGATAGAATATAAAATTCTTCCTCTCCCGCATCGGGTTCGTCTTTGCCCTAAGAGAAGACATCATCTTTCAACAACAAGAATCCATGCCTTTTATGCATGGGAAATTTTATCCCGAAGCCTAAATAGGGATAAGTCAATGCCTAACACGCATTGCCGGTTTAGTCTTTTACCGATTGAAGAAGACACCAGAATACCAATCTGGGGCATTTCATCCTGAAGCCTAAGTAGGGATGAGTCAGCGCTTAACCCGCGTTGCTGGGTGGTTCGTTCCCGTAAAAACGATCGAGCCTACTGTTCAGTACCGTAGCAACAAAAATCCATGTCTTTTATGAATGAGGAATTTTATTCCGAATCCTGAGCAGGGATAAGTCAATGCCTAACACGCGTTGTCGTTTAGTTTTTTGACCGTAAAAAGAACAAAAGCCCACATATTCGACATTGTGACAGGTTGTTATTCATAACGCTAAAATCCGTGCTTCACACGCACAGGGACTTTTATCCTAAATCCTAAGCAGAGATAAGTCAATGCCTAACACGCGTTGCCAATTTAGTCTTTCACCGATTGAAAAGACACCAGAATACTAGTCTAGGATATTTTATCCTGAAGCCTAAATAGGGATAAGTCAGCGCTTAACCCGCGCTGCTGGGTGGTTCGTTCCCATGAAAATGACTAAGTCTACGTATTCAGCATCGTAGCAATAAAAATCCATGCCTTTTATGCATGGGGAATTTTGTGCTGAATCCTAAGAAGGGATAAATCAACGCCTAACACGCGTTGTAGGTTTAGTCTTTCACCGATTGAAAAAGACACCAGAATCTAACTCTAGGGAATCTTGTCCCGAAGCCTAAGAAGGGATAAGTCAGCGTCTAACACGTGATGCCGGTTAGTCTTTGATAGTAAAAAGGACAAAAGCCCACATATTCAACATTATGGCATGTTGTTATTCATAACACCAAAATCCGTGCCTTACACGCGTGGGGAATTTTATCCCGAATCCTAAGAAGGGATAAGTCAACACCTAACACACGTTGTCGGTTTAGTCTTTCACCGATTGAAAAAGACACTAGAATCCGAGTCTGGGGACTTTTATCCTGAATTCTAAGTAAGGATGAGTCAACGCCTAACACGCGTTGCCAGGTAGTCTATTCCCGTAAGAAAGACGAAGTCTACGTGTTTAATATCATAGCACTAAAAGAGTTAACTATTTTTGCATAACGTCACATGCAGAACAGACTTAAACAATCCGCATGCAAGCCCGATTCAAATGGTAATCGGTAAAGGCACGTCAAATCCGTTGATGGCTGATGATTTGCCAAAAATTCTAAGTCTATGTCTAACACACATTGCCAGGTAGTCTATTCCTGTGAGAAAGATGAAGTCTACGTATTCAATATCGTAGTAGTAAAAGAGTTAACTCTTTTAACACAAAGTTACATGCGGAACGGACTTAAACAATCCGCATGCTAGCCCGACTCAAATGGTAGTCGGTAAAGGCTCATGGCTCTATCGAACATACAGGGAATTGGAGGTAGCATTCCATCAAATCCGTTGATGGCTGAGGGTTTGCCAAAAATCCTATAAATACAAGAGTCATTGACGCACTAGCTCCATTAGATGGTCTCATGACTTGAGCATCTGACAGTATCAGGATAAGATCCATACATGCAGATGAATTAACTTTAACAGTTGGTCCTGCAACCTGATGTTTAGGACCGCCACGCTCCAATGCCTTAAGAGCTTAAACTGTGTAAAATCTAGCAAACGTATAAGTATAAACTGTGTTAATGCCGGTCAGCGCGTTACAGTAAAGATTAACGCCGGTCAACGCGTTGTGATGAAAGTCAACGCCGGTCAACACATGGTCTCCGATCAACTCCAAAGTTCAGATATGAATTTTCGACAAAGATGATCAGTTCAAAGTCAACTCAATGACACGAGGCAAGTTCAGAAACTTATACATCAACTTTAGTTTAAGACTTCAACAATGGTCAGACGATAAACACAGCGTCGGAAGAACTTTATCTATTCAATAAGATGCTGAATAGATTGAAGGCTGAAGAAGTTAAGAATTGAAACAGTTCACAAGTCCCTCTACGAAATTGAAGAAATGGCCTATCTTATCAAAAGTCTTCCAGACTCTTCAATAAAAGAATGAGTCTGAAATATTTGGAGGGGGTATCTGTAGGCATCTGAAAATGCCTATAGGTATCAGCACACAGCTCAAGATGGAGAGAAGATGACGAATATCGTTATTCGAGTCTAGGAGGATTATTTGATTCTAATAAGCACATGAACAGGGATAGCGAACCAACTTTGTCTCGGGCGTTCACTGGCCACCTCCAATTGGCCGTTACGCCTGTCGGTCAACTCGCGTGTATCGGACAGCTCCAAGTGACCAAACGCACTCGTCAGTCAGATCGTGCACGTATGTCAGCTCCATGGGCCATAAAGAACCTAACGAGTGCATGAAGTGACTTAACAAAGCATGCAAGTCAACGGAATGATGAAATACGCAATACAAGTCCGGAGAAGTCAGAAAGTGTCGAACACCTCAAAGTGGCCTGCAAAAAAAAAGAGGTATTTAGCCCATGCTACAATTTGAATCTAAAGAAACTCAAAAAATAAAAGTTATAGGTATCTTCGTCAGATTTCCAACACATATTGAACCAGCTCAATCCGAGGTCGACCGAGAGAGTTAAGACTAAAATACTAAAGATGTCTCAAACTGACCCGCGCGGCGGTGGGTCGGATCAAACCGACCCGCGCAGCGGGGGTCGTATCCATCCGACCTGTGCGGCGGCGGGTTGGATCAGTCCGTCTCGTGCCCAGAATTGCCCGTAACCTCCAAAACGTATTTTAGACTGTTTCGATCGGTTTCTTTTATTCTAGCGGTTTCTAACATTCTAGATATCATCTACAAATATGGTTAGGCCATTATTGACTGAAGATAAGGCCAAATCACTCATTCTTATTCGAAAACCTCAAACCGAAGCCTATAAGTACAGGCCTAGGGGCTCATTTCACAGAGGCAGATTATTATCAAGAGGGCGAGGTGCTTCCGGATCGAGGAGTCAAGGGAGCACGAATTTCAGAGGAGGCTAACTGATCTCGGCAAAGTTCTTCAGCATAAAGAGAGAGAGTTCGAGAGATCTGAAGCCCTGTCCGTCCGTTCCTCGAGATTAGGCTTGGTCTTAATCTCGAAAAGAGCTACTGATTTCGCTTGGTTAATTTTAGTGCTTCAAGCGAATACTTTCTCTTTAAAGTAGGAGTTCTATCAATTTTCTTTCAACTGGATCCGATTCGAGGCGATCCACGGATAAACCCCGGCACAGACAAAGATCCTATATAAAGCAGCGGGTGATAAACGTCCGTTGTGCTGTTTGAAAAGAGTTGTAATCTTTTGTATTTTCATTGTATAAAGAAGATCTTATAAAAAAATCGACTTTTTCTTTTATTTTGTATTTATTGTAACGACTAAAGTTATAATAGATTCGATGATAATAAAAACAACGACTTTTAACCCAAACAAGGTATATGAGGTTAAACTGCTCCCATCCTTCGATAGGTATATGAGGTTAAACTACTCCCATCCTCCCACAGGTATATGAGGTTAAACTGCTCCCATCCTCCTATAGGTATATAAGGTTAAATTGTTCCCATCCTTCGATGAGTATAAGAGGTTAAACTACTTCTCTGTGATACTCTAATTGGTATACAAGTATAAACTGTTTCCCCAACCTCCAAAGGGTATATAAGGATAAATTACTTCCTTTATTTTCAACGGGAAGTTCCTAGAGAATATTACACATAATATTTTTAAGGATAACCCAAGATCGAAGGATTGTTCAAGTCTACGCCCATCACGCGTTGCCGAGTAGCATATTCTCGTAAGAATGGCGAAGTCTGTGTATTCAAAATCATAGCACTAAGTCTAAAAGAATTCATTCTTTTAGCACAACGTCACATGCGAAATGGACTTAGACAATCTGCATGCTAGCCTGACTCAAATGGTAATCGGTAAAGGCTTATCAAATCCGTTGATGGCTGAGGATTTGCCAAAAATCCTATAAGTCTGATAGTCATTGATGCACTAACTTCATTAGTTAGTCTCGTGACTTAAGCACAACACAACATCAATTCCAGCCGAAGTCTCCATGAGGAACTTTGAAAGCATTTGCAATGATAGCCGTATCAGCTCCAATAGCTAATCCTACAACCAAAACTCCTCTGTGGTTAAGTAAATAACTAACGGGACATAAAAGTGAAATCCATACATGTAGAAGAACCAAGCCTTAATAGTTGGCATTGCAGTCTCTACACTTGGGACTACCACGCGTTGTAATAAAAGTCAACGTTGGTCAACATGTAGCTGTGAGTCAACGTCGGTCTACGCGTTGCAATAAAAGTCAATGATGGTCAACATGTTGCAAAGAAAGTTAATGACGGTTAACGCATTACGATGAATGTCAACGCCAGTCAACGCATCATGATGAAAGTCAACGCTAGTCAACACATTGTGATGAAGGTCAATGTGTCAACATTTTTTGCTAAAACAAGGCTTCGGTCAATTCCAAAGCAAAGGATAATCCTAGGGAGTTCGATCATGATTAAGATGCGAATCCCCGATAAAGATAATTAGTTTAACATTGACTTAATGACATGAGCTAAGATCAAAAACCAATACCTCAGTTTAAGTTCGAGACTTCGATAATGGTCAGACGATAAACGCAACACCGGAAAAATGTTAGCTATTCGACAAAATACTGAGTAGGCTAAAAATTGAAAAAGTCAAGAACTAAAGCTAATTATAAGTCTTTTTTACACCGATTGAAGGTGGGACGTATCACATCTAAAGTATTTCAGGCTCTTCTATAAAAGAAATGAGACTGAAACACTTTGGAGGGGGTATCTGTAGGCGTTAAAAATTACCTATGGGTTCCCGCACATAGCTCGAGACGAAGAGAAGGCAATGAATATCATTATCCAAATCAAAGAGGATTATCTAATGTCATAGAGAAGCTAACAAATTCATGAAGTGAGTTGATAAAGCATACAAATCAACGGGATGGTACAATAATGAAGAAGCGACTCGACCTGGTGTTACGTTTCACCCATAGAGTAAAAGCCACTCATGTCTTGCTCATCCCATGAGTATCTTGCTCAAAGGACGTTGTAGATATCTTTTCAAGCTTTCTAATGCACCTTGGATCATTTCATTCTGAGATCGGACGAGAGAGTTAAGACCAAAATACCCGAGACCGTTCAGGATATTTTACACCAGCGAGATACAAAGTGTGTCTCGGACAAGAATAGAGATTTTGACCATGACTTGCTTCGAATCTAAAGAAAATCAAAAGACAAGAGTTGTAGGTATCTTTGTTATATTTCCAACGCATCTTGAATCATCTCATTCCGAGTTGGACGAGAGAGTTAAGAGCAAAATACCCGAGATAGTCCAAGCTATCTCGGACATGTGCGAGACAGTCGAAGTGACTCGTGCCCAAGTCAGCTCCCGACGTGTTTTCTGATAATATTGGCTTCTAGAACTCCTTGGGATCATTTATAAATATGTGAGTTTATCCTTAAACGTGTGGAAGCTGTTATATAACTAAAAACCCTCTAAACGGATAATAACGGTTGTTCTTCGACCCTATCCACAAACACAGCATTCCTATCCATAAACATGGTATTTAAAGCCTATAAATACACCCCTAGCATCCTTATAAAAAGAGATTAAAAGGGAGCCATGAATTTGAGAGAGTCTAGTGAGATCTTAGCGAACTCCAACATAAAGAGGGAGCTACTCGAAGGATCCGAGACCCGCCCCCCCATTCCTTGAGATCAGGCTTGGACTTGATCTCAAGAAGAGTAGTGATCTCGCTTGGTCGAGATCATTTACTTCAGCAATTAATTCTTTGGTGACGTAAGAGCTTTGATCATTATTCTGTCAACCGGATCTGATCCGAGGCGGTCCACGGATAAACCCCGACATATGCAAAGATCCCACGCAAATAGAGACTAATAAATAGGATCTGTGTGTTGTTTGACAAAGTTGTAATCTTTATTTTTTAATTGTGTAAGGAGATCTTATAAAAAGATTAACTTTTCTATTTTGTGAACTTGTAATCGATAAATTATTGTAATAGGTTCAATGGCAATGAAGAAATCAACTTTTGACCCAAACAGAAATGAGATTTGATCACTTTGTTGGATCAATCTTCCCTCACAAAAAACTCCAACCGTTGTTGACGATTTATAATCTTTCATCACAAAACCCCTCACTAATCAAATTAATTGACGGTAGGTCCACTAAAATTCTTTCTGGTTTAATCCACTCAAACTCCTACTATGTATGTGCACTCAACACTTCCGTGGTTTGAGTCTGGACATAATGCTCGTAATTTTGATCTGTCAATCCTTGATGAATTGTAAAATCCCTTCGTATTAAGTTCTTATCACTTGACACCAAGAACCCCCACTGAGTAATCGATATAAGGAAACACTCCCACTGTGATTTGTACTCCCATTCCCACTGCCTATCTGGTCAAACCTTCTTATAGTTAGGACCACAATCAAAATCCCCTCTCGATTCTTTCCACGAATGAGAGGTCCACAAATTGAATAATTAAACCATTAAACAGTTAGGATCATTTCAAACCCCCATTTGGTCAAACCTTCATACAATTAGGGCCACAACCAAAATCTCCTCTCGATTTCTTCCATGAACGAGAGGTTCACTTTCAAATTGAGTGATCAAACCTTCCTATAGTTAGGGTCGCCTCAAAATCCCACTTGGTCAAACCTTCCTATTGTTAGGGCCAAAACCATAATTCACTCTCAATAAACGAGAAACCCACCTTTAGTTCAGTAATCAAACATTCCGACAGTTAGGATTATTCAAATCTTTTCGATTCTCAGAGTGGAGATCCCACTCTTAGTTTCACTTTCCCGGATTCTTGAAGTAAAGATCCCACTTTGAGTTTCTTTTAGCAACCGGAGATAGAATATAAAATTCTTCCTCTTCCACTTTGGGAAATAGAATATAAAATTTTTTCTCTCCCGTATCGGGTTCGTTTTTGCCCCAAGAGAGGACATAATATTTCAACATTATAACTCCCAAAATCCGTGCTTCATAAGCATGTGGAATTTTATCCCTAAGCCTAAGTAGGGATAAGTCAGTGCCTAATACACGTTGCTGGTTTAGTCTTTCATCGATTGAAGAAGACACCAGAATCCAAGTCTAGATATTTAATCCCAAAGCCTAAGTAGGGATAAGTCAGTTCCTAACACGCGTTGCCGGTTAGTCCTTGACCATAAAAAGAACAAAAGCCCACATATTCGATATTATGACAGATAGTTTTTAATAAAGCCAAAATCTGTGCCTAACACGCGTAGGGAACTTTATCTCGACTCCTAAATAGAGATAAGCCTATGCCTAAAACGCGTTACCGGTTTAGTCTTTCGCAGAGTGAAAAAGACACCAGAATCTAAATCTGGAGACTTTTATCCTGAATCCTAAGAAGGGATAAGTCAACGTCTAACACGCGTTGCCGGGTAGTCTATTCCCATAAGAAAGATGAAGTCTACGTATTTAATATCGTAGTACTAAAAGAGTTAACTCTTTTAGCATAATGTTACATGCAGAATAGACTTAAACAATCCGCATGCAAACCCGATTCAAACGGTAATCGGTAAAGACACGTCAAATCTGTTGATGGCTGAGGATTTGCCAAAAATCCTGAGTCTACATCTGATACATGTGGCCGGGTAATCTATTCCCATGAGAAAGACGAAGTCTACGTATTGTTAGACCCTAGAGAGGGGGGGGAGGTGATTAGGGTCCTATGCTAACCTAATCTGATATTATGTCAACTAAAACTAATTATTAAGTTATCCTAGCAAGTATGAAATACAACAAGATAAATGAGCTAGGATAAGTAATATGAACAAATGAATATATCCTAGTAATGAGATATTACAAATATATGAGCAAGGATATATAAACTAACATCAGGATAAAATAAACAATCTACAAAAGAGATAGGGCAATATGAAGAGCAGTACACAAACGCGATATAAGATATGAATACAAGAATAAGAGCGCCAATGCAATCATAAACAAAACGATATGATCACAGAGTTCGATCTAACCACTTGACCTATGTCTCCTCTCCTCACCTCGAGGAGATCTCCATTATCACAACAATCGGGTTTTCTATACTTACCCGAAAAACGTTTACACCATACAATACGGTTTTCTAGTTTACCGAAAACTCTACAACTAACACACTCTTGTAATCCCACTCTACACCTCTCAAGTGTTGAACTAGACGTGTCTCCCTCAAGTGCTCGGATACAACCTCTCCCTAGGTTCGTCAACCGACGCCACTCCTCTTGGAACGTTCTCCGACTCTCGCCACACACTTCTCTCGGTATAAAAGTATATTACAAAGTGAACCTCACAATAAGCATAATACAAAGTGTTTGTTCTCTACAACGGATGAGAATGAATTATAAGCTCACTCTCTAAGTTACACAATCCCACAACCCAATTATACTATGAATGTAAATACAATAAGCTTAATGGTTGTGTGTGTGTAAACAAAGAGAAAATAAAATCAACTAAACTCAATATGAATACTAGCTTAATAAAATGATAATCAAACAATATAAAATATAAAGCTAGATTGAGTTTAGAAAACTTCTCAATAGATCAAGAGTGGAAGGAAGAGTTGGATGCTCAAACACCAATAGATGATCTCTTCAAGCTCTTGTGAAATTTATTTCACAAACTCAAACTCTCAACTGCTTAAAAGCTTCTTAAACAAACTTAAATAACACTTAAACCCTTGTTAAAACTTTGTTAAAACATTTCTTAGATTGTTGCTTGTAGAAGGGGTTTGAGGGGTTTATATAGGAAGAGAAACCAACAGGAAAACCCCTAACCAAATATTCCAAAACCCAAAAAAAGATTTTTTAGATTCTGTACAAAAAGAGCCGTTGGGCATACGACGGTCGATCGTGGAAAACTTGCGGTCGACCATGGGCCATATTTGAAACTGAGAAAAATCCAGAAACTTTTACGGTCGACCATGGCGGTCGATCGTAGGAATTTTTGAACTGACAATCGATCGTGGCGGTCGACTGTGAAAGTCTCTACTGACTCCTGAGGGAAAAACATAGGCGCGGTCGATCGTGACGGTCGACCGCAAACTGATATATGAAAGTGACAGTTTGAAAACAGTTTTTCTCATTTAAAACCATGTTTAAAAATATCAAATAAATTCCAAAAAATATAAAACTTTAGAAAATGATTGTAGACATGATAATACACATGCTACAAAAACTGATTTTCAAAAAGGACCTCCCAAATGAAAAATATCATTATTTTGCAAAATAGTCCAAAACATGAAAATGTAAACATATGAGTTTTGATATTTTAGCTTAACAATGTTTTGAAACATTACAAAATGATTTTATAGATGTAAAGAGAGATATAAATTATTGTTATGAAGTCTATAAACAACGAATATAGAATTTTCACAAATACAATAGAATATGAAACATATGAGTATGTATATGAATATATTTTTTTTCATATCTATGAAATTAAACCAAACCAACTTATCCACATAAAAATAAACATGTATGAATATAAATATTTATTTATATGCTTGTAAAAACTTTGTTTGTGGATAAACCAAAATCCAAAATGTGTACATATATATATAACTATATATATATACATAGAAACCAATAAAATGTGTGTGTATATAATATTAAGCTTAAAGTACTTAACACACATAATATAAATTCCTAAACTAAATTACCCAAGCTTGTGATCTTCAACGAAGCTCTATCTTGGTACACTTGCAGATGAAGCTTGAACTTGAATCTTTAACTTTGAATTGCGCAGGCTTCACTCTACTATTCCGCCAACCTCCATTGGATATGATCGTTGAAGCTCTATTCCATCCATCCTCCAACTCGTTGTTTGCCTAGAATAAATACGAAAACAGAAACACTAGACAAACAACATTAGAAGTAAATTGTTTATTAAACATTATCAAAACAAGAAGGCCAACACGTATTTAATATCATAGCACTAAAAGAGTTAACTGTTTTAGCACAACGTTACATGCGGAACGAACTTAAACAATTCACATGCTAGCCCGACTCAAACGGTAGTCGGTAAAGGCTCATCAAACCTGTTGATGGCTGAGGGTTTGCCAAAAACCCATTGTTGGTCTCATGACTTGAGTCATTGATGGCTGAGGGAGTTTGATCACATTTAGATATGAATTACCGATGAAGATGATCAGTTCAAATTCAACTCAATTACACGACCTAAGTTTAGAAACTTACGCATCAACTTCAGTTCAAGATTTTGACAAATGGACAGACGATAAACGTAGCCTTTGACACTGACTAAAGGTGGAGCCTATCACATCCAAAGTATTCCAGACTCCTCTATAAAGGAATGAGGCTGAAACACTTTAGAGAGGGTATCTGTAGGTGTTTGAAAATGCCTATAAATTCCTGCATACAGCTCGAGATTAAGAGGAGATGATAAACATCATCATCCAAGTCGAGAAGGTTTATCCGAGTAGCCCGTGTGCTCACCGGCCACCGCCAAGTGGTCCGTACGCTCATCGGCCACCAAAACAGCAAACCAAGTGACCCGTGCGCTCACCAGCCATCTCCATATAGCCCGAGCACTCGTCATCCCGCTCCAAGTGGACCGAGTGCTCAACGGCCACCGCCAAGTGGCCTGCATGCTCATCGGCGACCAAAATGGAAAACTAAGTGGCCCGTGTGCTCACCGGCCACCTCCATGTGGCCCGCGCACTCGTCAGCCAGCTTCAAGTGGCCCACGTGCTCAACAGCCACGCCAATGCTCCGTACGCTGATCCAGGGGCTACCAGAATGGCCAAACCAAGTGGTCCGTGCTACCTCACCGGCCACCTCCATGTAGACCCGCCACACTCGTCAAATAGCCCCACAGTGGCCCGCGTGCTTCGACGGCCAACCACCAAGTGGCTCGTATGCTCATCGGCCACCATAATAGCAAACCAAGTGCCCCGTGCGCTCATCGACTACCTCCAAGTGGCCCATGCACTCACCGACCACCGCCAAGTGGCCCAAGCACTCATCGGCCACCTCCATGTGGCCTGCACACTCATCAGCCAGCTCCAAGTGACCCGCAGGTTCACAAAATGCATGAACCGAATTGGTGAAATGTACAAGTCAACAAAACGATGGAATGCACGTAGAAGGACAAAACAAGTCCAGACCGAACAAACCAAAAAAGCCCCTGGCGACCAAGTCGTGTCAAAACCACTCTGCCAGGCCAGTAGCTCAGCCATGGGCCGAGCCACCAATTAGTGGCTCGGCCAAGGCCGAGCCACTAATTGGTGGCTCGCACCAGGCCGAGCCACTAAATGGTAGTTCACGCTTGAACCAAACTGGTTCGGTTCGTTTCGCACCCGATTCGGTCAGTTTTGAGCTAAAAACGCATTTTGATATTTTTCAACAAGTTTTCACGGGATTTCTTCTGTTCCAGAGGTTCCTAACTGCCTAGATATCATCTATAAACGTGGTTACATGATTATCAACAAAGGATAAGGCCAAATCTATCGTTCTTATCCAAAACCCCCCCAACCGAAGCTTATAAATACAGGTCTAGGGGCTCATTTCATAGGGGCTGGAAATCAAGAGGGCAAAGTACTGCCAAATTGGAGAGTGGACCATGAATTTTAGAGGGTTAGCAGATCTTGGTGAGGTTCCTCAATAAAAAAAGAGAGAGTTCGAGAGATCTGAGACCTATTTCCCCCATTCCTCCGGATTTAAGCTTGGTCTTAATCCCGAGAAGAGTCGTAATCTCGCTTGGTCGGAATTACCACTTATGCGAATACTTCATTCATGAAGTAGGAGCTTAGATTATCAATCTATCAACCGGATCTGATCCGCAGCGGTCCACGGATATTAACGTCCCTGGCACAGGCGAAGTTCCCATACAAACAATAGGCGATAAACATCTATTGTGTGTTGTTTGAAGAAATTATAATCTTTCATTTTCATTGTTTAAGGAGATCTTATGAAAAAATCAACTTTTTTATTTGAGTTTATTATAACGACTGAAGTTGTAATCGATTCGATGACAATGAAAACATAAATTTCTGATCCAAACACTTATCACCAGTGTGTCCTAAACGCATGTGCCATAAACTGGTAATGTCCTCCTCTGTAGTGATAGAAGTTGTCAGACCCCCTATAACTGTCTTATCCTTCAAGTAGTATAGGTTATTTTCCCTGACACCTTGCATCACCACCATGGACCCCTTCCTAACCTTCAAAGTTGCATTCTCTAAGATCACCCGATAGCCAGCTGCCTCCAAATTTCATAGTGAAATCATGTTCTTCGTCAATTGCGATTCCTTCAGCTCCCGAGTCTGCCTCTCATACATATGGATCTGAACTGTACCAATACCACCAATAGGACATACGTGATCACTATTCATAAGCACGACATCCCATCTTTCCAACTCCTCAAACCTGGAGAACTAATCCCTTCTAGGAAAAATATGGTATGTAACACCAGAATCCATCATCCACTCCGTAGAGTCAGCGTAACAAACTGACGGTAATGCTGAGCATGAAAATCCTGAAGAATCCGTATCTGAAATTTCATCACTAGACTTGATAACATTCACTTCCAAAACTTGTACAGCTTTCCCTTTATTCTTCTCGGTTTTATTTTTTAACTTTGGGCACTCGTTCTTCCAATGTCCTTCTTCTTAACAAAAACGACATTGGTTCCTACCAACACTTATATAGAAACCTCTATTCCTCGATTTTGAGCGGTTGAACTGCCAGCGGTTTGGAATACGACCTCGAATTACTAATGCATCTCCCGATGCCTTCTCGGAGGGTTCGTTATCAATTTTCCTTAATTCATAATTTATCAATGCTGAGGTCACCTCCTTATAACTAACAGTAGTTCTACATTGATCATAGTTAGGACAAAAGTACCATAATCATCCTCCGACAACGAACACAAAAGTAGCATCACCTTATCTTCATCCTTAATCATGATATCCACATTGGCCATATCTGAAAGCAACTTTGTAAAGTTATTTACATGCTCCCTAATGGAAACTCCCTTCTTCATCTTGAACTGGTAAAATCTCTTCTTCAAGTGAAGCCGATTCTCAATGCTTTTAGTAAGATACTTTTCATTGAGTGTTTCCTACAATTTCTTCGCCGACGTCTCGTTCATCACATCATAAATTAGATCCGGCATCAAGCATGACCTAATAACTCCACAAGCCCTACTATTCATCTTCTTCCAAACATTATCCTCTATATCATCTGGTTTCTCTTTCAACTCAAGAGAATCCTCCAAATTTTGTGCATCCAACGAATCCATCACCTGGCACCTCCACAAACAAAAATTGATATTGTCGTCGAACTTTGGAACATCAATCTTTGAATTATTTATACTCAGACTTTGTATCGACTTTGAAAGAGACGATCCCAATGTGCTTGTTTCACCCATGTTGTAGATCTAACTCTTCAAATAAAAATCCTTCAGCGAATCATTCGAACAAGCCCAAAGCCAAAAACCTGAGCTCTGATACCATGTGCATCGAAAATTTCGGCAACACTTCAGATGCATAACAAGAGAGTAATATCACAACTAAATCCATGTTTAACAAAGGAAATAAGAATCGAAAGTGATATATCTTAACAAAGTGGGATATATACTCTTCCTCTCATCAGTTCTAGGACTGACTTATCGAGGGAACCTAACAAGCTATTACAAATCACAACAAGACAAGCGAATTTTTACGTGGTTCGGCAAGTTGCCTACGTCCACGAGGCAGGGGGAGATCTACTATTAGAGAAAAAGAATACAAATAGGGTTTATAATCACACAAGGTCTTACAAATAAAACCCTCAAACAATCTCTCAAAACAAAAATAAACTTGTGGCCCCTACGCGAAACCCTCAAGTTTGTGGCCCCCACGCGCTTTCACACTTGCCTCACGCGCTACGTGGGTGTGGCCCCCATACCCCACGTTCACAACCCTCCCTCCCTCTCTCTCTCTCTAATGTTGAACATTCTCTCCTAAGAACCAAGTGGTCTAGGGAGCAAATTGAGATGGCTGAGTAGAGGGGCGTACAAAAGTCTCAGCTACGGCACCCTTAAACTGTGCTCCCTTACTCTTCTTCATAGCATCAGCAGAGATGATACTCTCCCCATCTCATAATGATCATCCGCTGAAGTGAGAATCTTGCTCTTAATACAGAGACTAATGATAAGATAAAGGAACACTAAGTGGGGCTTGGGCTTTTCCTTGCTCTTCTTTGAGATGAGCTAAGTTTGCCCGTTTCTGCTAATAGGAAAGATATTCTACAATGGATTCAGTGGCATAACAAATAACGATGAACATGATCTTGGCTATGTCAAACTTCTACCCAGTGACAATCCAGTATAGCAGAATCATGTTCTTTGTGTTGAGAGTACGTAGAATATGCCAAACTCGAGTAAATCTCAAACTTCACAAAAATTTTAGCAGAATGTACTTATTTTTAAGATGCTTGGAGTTGAATCTCAAACAACTCTCCACATATATGTTCAACCATGTTGTTATACAGTGATGAACGAATCCAAAGCTCCATGCCCCTTATGAAGAGATCAACAACCGTAGATGAGGGTTTTGGGAGACCCATCATTTTATGAATATACCCCAAGGAGATATTCACCTTCATCCCTCTTAGGGTGGAAGTATCCTATTCCCTGTTAGGATCTTTCTCAAAGTTTGCATAAAACTCCCTTATCCAAGATATATTTGTCAATGTAGGAGTTTATACCATCAAGCTAGAGAGACCAACCCTATGGAGAAATCTTTTATGTAGCTGTATTCATGTAGATTCTCAAGTCAAAGATATTTAGCTGTACTTATCCCTATGAAGGAATTTGCCGAAGGTTTAAAGTTTACATTGCTTTACCTTTCGCAAGAAACATTAAATCATGAAGTGAGCAACTATGCACCGTGTAGCAAATCCATGTCCTCTGTTTGACTAAGAAGCTATTAGATTTAACTCTTCCAGCTGCAAAAATGTAAAGACGCCTTGCTCCTTAGTCAAGCTACATGCCTATTTAAACATGGAGAGTTTCGATGTGGGAACCCAAATAGGTCCATCCTAGTTAAGAGTAGTCCCCTTGGGTACCCAAATATTTTTAACAATTTTATTACAATATTGCACGTACGCTACAACTCATCAATAAATGACCTCTTATATCACAAAGAGAAGATTTCGTAGAGGATGCATGTGTAATGGGTGCATAAATTGTTAAGTTGTTTCCCTTAACAAAATGGTTTAAAATTATTATTCTTGTGATA
Source organism: Asparagus officinalis (assembly GCF_001876935.1). Lineage (NCBI taxonomy): Eukaryota > Viridiplantae > Streptophyta > Magnoliopsida > Asparagales > Asparagaceae > Asparagus > Asparagus officinalis. The sequence goes on from NC_033797.1 coordinate 16,861,552, forward strand.
ATGTGAATAACCAAGTCTAGTTTTCTGTTTAGCAAAACGTTGGCTAGATAAAATCATGTCTAGACACTTTGAGCCCAAAGAGAACATTTTCACGACTTTTTCTAAGTCAAGATTCTCAGAATTTAGTAAGTCATTTTCTAGTATAATTGTAGTACAATAAATTCTAAACTTTCTTTGTTCATTTGATAGTACTCACATGCAAGTTCATTTACATCAACAACTAATTCTTCACATTTATTATTTTTTCAATTCTAATTGGTTGGTTGGTTCAACATTCATATCAAAATGAATAGAACATCGCATGCACTCAAAGGTGGTGTTATTTTCATTTGGGTTTCTTGATGAATTCACTTCTAGAATAGAGTCTCAAGCCTAGCATTCAATGTTTAACTATCTTTCCTTGGAGTTGAGTTCGCCTATTTTGTCACTTCATATTTACTAGTAAGTTTTTCAAATTCATGAAATATTTCATTGTACTTATCAAGTGAATCGGTGAAGGATGATATACCTCGGATGATATACCTCACTGTTCAAGTTCTCATTTTCGGAGTTGTTCAACTAATAATCATTTACCACGAGTCACATGTTTGAATTCACGTCATCTTCCAAGTTATCGTCTAACTCCTATTTGTGAATGCGTTAAGAGCCGTGGGGGCCACATCCCACGTGACGTGATTATGGAGCTTTTTTCACGTGATTGTAAATCGCGTGAAAAGAAAAGCTGAGTGAAGAGATAGGATTCAAGGCCCACAACCCGATTCTTCATTGGCAGCTATATATAGCTGTTTAATTGCAGACTTAGGGTTTGGTGCAAGTCAGTGTTCCTTTTGTTTGGGCGTCGTGCAAAGAAAAGGAGCACAAGAGCAGAGGGCGGATGTTGGGCGCAGGTGCAAAAACAGAGAGGGTATAAAAGTCGGTGTGCAGCTATTGCAGAGGGAGAAAAAAGCAGCAGTGAGCCGCCGAGTTTGAGAAGGAATTTGTGCATCTATTTGAGAGAGAAATTGTGAGAGGTCTGAGAGATTATGTGAGGGTTTAGATTGAGTGATTGTAAACCCTAGTTATATTCTCTCCCCTCTAATTATAGATGCCCCCTACTTGCCTCGTGGATGTAGGCAATTTGCCGAACCACGTAAAACTTGTGTGATTTGCTGTTTGTGGCCATTGTAATAGTTTATTAGGTTCCCTCGACAAGTCAGTCCTAGAACTGATGAGATGAAGAGCTGATATCCCACTTTGTTGAGATATTCGCTTCAGATTCGTGTTTCCTTAGTGAGACAGGAATTCTTATTGATCTTTCTCTCTTATTGTGCACCAGAAACTCTGTCAAAATTTTCGCTACGCACAACAAGTGGTATCAGATTTTGGGCTACGCTTGGGCTATTTAGAGGAGTAGATCAATTTGGAGGCTCGTCTAGGGCTTCGTTTGGTGATAAATGTGGGATCTTTTGGTAAAGACTATCTTTTCAGTTTTGGATCTATTCTTCGTTCGTTGGTGCATTGAGAAAGATGTTGGGGAAAGAAGGTGCTTGGGGTATCGAGGGTGGTGCTTCTAGCACGAAGACCATTCAGAGTTTGAATATCCACTCTATGAAGATAGATGTGGAGAAATTTAATGGCACAAATAACTTTGGATTATGGAGATGTGAGGTTTTGGATGCGCTGAACGCGCCAAATTTGGAGGATACCTTGGAGTTAGATGGCAAGCTAGATGATATTGAAGAGAATGTTTGGAAGAAGATGAATCGAACGGCGTGTGGTGTGATTAGATCTTATTTGACTCAAGATCTAAAATATGATGTGATGAATAAGACTTCTGCGAAGAAGATTTGGGAGATTCTTAAAAGCAAGTATCTGACAAAGAGTGTTGAGAACCGCTTGCATTTGAAGAGTAGACTTTATCGTTTCCAATTGAAGAAGGGAACCTCAATTAGTGATCACATGAACACATACACAAAGCTTCTTGCGGATTTGGCGAATGTGGATGTCAAGATTGAAGATGAGGACAAGGGGTTGCTATTGTTAAGTTCCTTGCCCGATGAGGAATATGAGACATTCATTCTTACTTTGATTAATGGGAATGCATCTCTTTCGTATAGTGAGGTGATTTCTACCCTTATGAACTATCAGCTTCGAAAGAAGGATAAGGAGGCTTCAGTAAATCCTGTAGTAGAGGCGTTGGTCTCAAGAGGGAAGGATCCAAACCGGAAGAATTAGAAGTCACAGTCTAGAGTAGGACATCCTACAATTGGAAAAGATCAGTGTGCTTGGTGCAAGGAAACTGGTCATTGGAAGAAAGATTATCCAAAGCTCGACGAATGGATGAAGAATAAGCAGAAGGGAAAAGGAAAGCAACCATCATCAGAAACAAACATCATTGTATCGGATGGTAATATTTTTGACACTTCTATTTATTCGTTTTCTATTAGTCCTACAGATAGCTATTCGAAGGAACCTGAATGGATGTTGGATAGTGGTGTGACCTATCATCTGTGCCCTAGAAGGGAATGGTTTTCTAGTTTTGAGAAGCTGAATAGTGGTGTGGTGTACATGGCCGATGATCATGCATGCCAGATCCTTGGGATAGAAAGAAATCGCATTAAGATGTTTGACGGGACTGTTAGGGAATTATATGATGTGAGATGTGTTCCTTCCTTGACGAAGAACTTGATCTCGATTGGAGCTTTGGTTGGAGAGTGTCTGAATATTTAAATTAAGGACATGGTTCTCAAGATTGTGGAAGACTCTCAGATTGTGTTGAAGGGCGTCAGGAGGAATAACCTGTATTATTTGACTGGAGGTGTAGTGATAGGTGGAGAAGTGGCGACTTCTATTGATTCGACTAGACTGTAGCATTTAGGGCTTGGCCATTCCAGTATTGATTCCTTGCATAGATTGAAAGAAGGTGCATTGACCTGCAATTTGAAATCCAGTGAACACTTTGGTGTGAGCATGAAGATCGAGGTGAAGTTCAGCACCTCTATTCACCGCACAGAGAGCCTTTCAGATGGGGTTCACATGGATGTTTGGGGGCCTTCCAAGGGGGCATTATTGGGAGGTAACAGATGTTTGGTTTCCTTTGTTAGTGACTGTTCTAAGCGTGTTTGGGTTGCAACCAAATCCCCATTGGAGAATGTCCTAGTAGTCTCTAACAGATTGAAGAAGTGTGAGATTTGCAGAAAGGTGAAGGTACTTTATTCTAGTTTTGGTGGGCGGTACAAGATGGACCTATATATGTTTTGGAGTCGAGCTCACGACATTTCGAGACACTTCGTTAGAAAAAAAATCTTAGGACAACTAGATAGGGTGGCAAAATTGGAGAACCGTGCCTTGCTGGAGGAGGAACGGTGTTTGTTGTCAAGCAATGGTCTACAGAAGAGTTTTTGGACTGAGGCTTTGATATATTTGAGCCATCTTATTAAAGAATTGTCAACTGCTATGATAGGAGGTAAAACTCAATTGGGTGTTTGGTCTGGTAGTGTCACTTCTGTTGAGGCTTTGATGAGGGAGCTAATTGACTTTCAGCAGGTGAAGAGTTTTGGATAGACCTTAGATGTATCGTAGCGGGTGGATAGTGATGCTACTCAATATTGTGTGGAGATTACTCCACATACTCCAGATCATACTGTATTATTTAGGATTCCAGCTGAGGTAACATAGTTTTAAGATCATTTGGATTTGGATGCAGATGATGAGTTGGTTGATTTGAGTGTAGCTGGCAGACATAGTTTGGATATGGCCATTGCTTCACCTCAGGTGGAGGTGTTTGATTCATTACACTTTGAGGCCATTGGAGGTGCTATCAGCCGCAGAGTTGATGATATTGGAGAAGGGTTGCGAACTCTTCTATTGGATTGAGGTCGTTTGCGGCCATTTGGATGAACTACGTGAGGCTTGATTCCTTGGGCAAGAGGATACGTAGGCAGTCTTTATGATGATTTGGATGAACTACGTGAGGCTTGATTCCTTGGGCAAGAGGATACGTAGGCAGTCTTTATGATGCAGCCAGTTTGGATTAGTTGATTTTGATGGGGGTGAGATCGATTTGGTGAGTTGATACTGACATTTGGAGAGTGTTTGCATTCTTATTTGGGTTCTCGACTTATTGTGGATTGAGTCTATTGTCGTGAATTGTTTCACTTCATCCTAGACACAACAAGTTGGATATTTGTTTTGGTTGGTGTCGGCTCAGTTTTGGGAAAACTTCGTCGAGGTGGAGAATTATGAATGCATTGAGACCAGTGGGGGCCACATCCCACGTGAAGTGATTGTGGAGGTTTTTCACGTGATTGTAAATCACATGAAAAGAAAAGCTGAGTGAAGAGATAGGACTCATGGCCCACAACCCGATTCTTCATTGGCAGCTATATATAGCTGTTTAATTGCAGACTTAGGGTTGGGTGCAAGGCAGCCTTCCTTTTGTTTGGGCGGCGTGTAAAGAAAAGGAGCACAAGAGCAGAGGCTGGAAGTTGGACGCAGGTGCAAAAATAGAGAGGGTATAAAACTCGGCGTGCAGCTATTGTAGAGGGAGAAAAAAGCAGGAGTGAGCCGCCGAGTTTGAGAAGGATTTTGTGCATCTATTTGAGAGAGAAATTGTGAGAGGTCTGAGAGATTGTGTGAGGGTTTAGATTGAGTGATTGTAAACCCTAGTTGTATTCTCTCCCCTCTAATTGTAGATCCCCCCTACTTGCCCCGTGGATGTAGGCGATTTGCCGAACTATGTAAAACTTGTGTGATTTGCTGTTTGTGGTCATTGTAATAGTTTATTAGGTTCCCTCGACAAGTCAATCCTAGAACCGATGAGAGGAAAAGCTGATATCCCACTTTGTTGAGATATTCGCTTTAGATTCTTGTTTCCTTTGTGAGACATGAATTCTTATTGATCTTTCTCTCTTATTGTGCACCAAAAACTCTGCCAAAATTCCCACTGCGCACAATACTATTCACCATTCAACATATCGCCTATGACTTGATAAATTTTCCCTTGCTCTTTTAATCCATTTGGTTTAGCGAATATATGTTCTTATAATAACCTAGTTTCCTACCATGATAGCAATTAGGCTCAGTATCAGAATAAATAGAGCTTTAGTTGCTTGCCTTTTTCAACTATTGATTTCTTTTGTCGTGCAGAAACTTTTAAACATTTTTGAATTTGAGGAATGATTTGAATCCTTTACGATCAGTCATACTCCTTCATTCTTCTCATCTTTAGAGCCTGAGCTTGATTCGTATTTATACTTGTTTTTCATTACCTTCAAGGCTAACAATTTTGTTTTAATCATCAACCAAGTCTCCTTCTCACTCTTTGATCCTTGCATCATTAGTAACAAGGTTTCCAACAAGATTATCAAGATCAAATTTATAAAAATCCCATGCCTCTTCAATTGCAGCTACCTTAGGGTGTCATTCGCTAGGGAGTGAACGTAAGACTTTGCGAACAAGTTCATCTTGACTGTACTCCTTGCCTAGTGATCTTACCTTGTTCATGGTATTTGTGAATCTGTGAATACTTTTTTACATAGTCTCTAAGCACATCATTTTGAATCCCTCACACTTGCCTATCAATACAATAAACTTGGACTCTTTTACCTGGGAAGTTTCCTCGTGTGACTTCTAATTTCTTCTAATAGTAGTACAATAAAAAACATAGTTAAATTCCTCAGCTACAAGTGAACAACTAATAGCATTCATAGCTTTGACATAAACTTTCTTATCAGTGGCAGTCCATTATCCCTAAGTAAGATAGTGGTGAGTCTTCTCTCAATTAGGTCAGCCAACTCTTTGAAAAACAAGATAAAAGAGTTACATATCAACAGTGACAGACGATCGAGATTAAATCTTAGCAAAGCTATAATTTCAACTCAGCATCCATTGATGGGCAATTTGCTCCTTCATAGGTATTTTTCTCATTGATGGGTAAAGTTCCCCATCAATGGACAAATGTTATATGTCAAAAATTTTGATTGATTAAACTTAAGAGATTGAGCGGTAATGGTCTCTCATCTTTGGGCAAAGTATCTATTGATGGGTGAAGATGCTCTGTTAAAATCTTCCATCAAAAAGAGTTAACAAATCAATTGAATATAGTATCATGTCAATTGATATATATCATGCCCAATGATGGACAAATGGCCAATCGATGAGTGATGTGCCCATCGATGGATCTACTCGCAGATTCATTAATTTGAGCTAAAACTCAAATCTTTTATTAGTCATTATCGAATCTATTCTTTGTCATCCTGCAAAAGTGATCTCAAAAGCAAATTAATAATAAGTTAAAGTTTGTCATTATTCAAATAAAAGATATTGCACGAATAATGTCCTAACAAATTTTGCCTTTATAATCCAATTCTTATACAACTTCGTCATCAGTTGTATTAGCTTAAGCAATCAAGATATTTGGCTACATGCAATGTGCATGTATTTCACCTAGTAATATATAGATGACTAGCAAAAAAAACCCCGCGTAACACGGGGGAAATGAAGAATGCATACTCCTATCTTTAAATGTTGTAAAAGTAAGTTTAACGATATGGAAATAAGACAACCAAAATATAATAGTTATGATAATAGATGTAATGCACATTGTTTAAGTTAGGATCCATAATAAACAAACATACATACATGAAAGCAGCTAGCTATCAAAATACATAGTGCATTGTAAGCTATTAATATTTACATAGGAAAAGGGGAATGAAGCAAGCATGAGGCTGAACGTGGATGTTGTCTACTGGGTTCCTTCAGCAGATTCGGAGTCAGAAACAACATTATGTTTGATTTCATCGTTATCAGTAGAATCAGTTTCTTTGTCAGAGGATTTGTACGAGCTAGTACTTTCTTCAAGTGCTTGAACTGTATTGTGCATTGGATTAAATGATCTAGGCGACCAATCCAATGAACTGACAGTGTATTGCCCTTTCAAACTGTACTTGTGATTTGTATAATCATGGAGGAAGGCAAACTTGAATTCCTTTCCATGAGCTTTGGTTATGAGATTGTGTATTTTGCAGAGTCCGTTATCCTAAAATCATATTGAAGCGATCTGTTAGTTCTTTCCATTCACACTGTGTATTTTGCAGAGTCCGTTATCCTAAAATCATATTGAAGCGATCTGTTAGTTCTTTCCATTCACACATTCTATATCTTAGTAAATTTTTTTGTTTGATTCCTGCCAAAAAGTAGGTAGTTGAAAGTGTAGTGTAGAAATATACCTCTAATTTTAGGTTCTCAAGCTCTGTAGTAGAGATGTGAATAATTTCCTCTGCATCATGATTAAAAATTACGAGGTTTAACCTGTCGGTATCATCCTTGATATCAATTGTGATCTTGTACTTGAGATGTAAATGAATACAACTATTATGTTAGTTACATAGAATTTAAATTGAACCATTTACAAATATAACATCTGTGGCATGGAGTTGTCTAAATGCAAAGAAAAAAACCTTGATGTTGTATTCCCTTGATGATTGGCACAAGTTGGGTTTGGGAAGCCATATTGGTCATTAACTTCATACTTTATCCCTTTTGGGCACATTGCACATGCACGGTAGGTCATCGGTAATTCGGTGTAAATACGCGAGATAGTTGCACAGATTGTGTAGTACAAATCCTGGTAGATTTATTTGGAGAGATGATGTTAATGATAAGAGCAAGCAATGATTAATAAAGATGTGTGAAAAATCATTTTAGAGAAGTTTTGATTGAGGCATCTTCTAAGTAGTGCAAATTTGTGTTTAAATGTAGGTCATAGAGAAGTGAAGAATGTATGTAGATATTTGTTGAGTAGCTATTAGATTTGTAGTATAGGGTAATTATTTAGAGGTGAGATACCATTGTAGAGTATTTGAACCTAATTTAGGATAGATTATTATACAGTTGAAATGTGGGCTTTAGAGAAAGTTATCTTGTCTACGATATCCCTTTTAATTCCTTTTACTATCCTAATAGATATAGTAAATGAATATATACATTAAAGAACATATAATCCACTGAATTCGGTGCAGCACAAGCCACACTATTTGAACTAAGATTAATTTATAATGAGAGCAAAACATTAACATGTAATGTGATAAAAAGAATAGATGATAAAGGTTATGTACCTTGCCAGGGATAGGAGGAGAGCTAGATGTGATAAAAAGAATAGATGATAAAGGTTATGTACCTTGCCAGGGATAGGAGGAGAGCTAGTAAGAGCTCGGAGTTGGCTAATTGTGTAGATTACGGTTATGTACCTTGCCAGGGATAGGAGGAGAGCTAGTAAGAGCTCGGAGTTGGCTAATTGTGTAGATTACCTCTGGAGTTTTATAATAAAGTTCACTGAATCTTGATATTTCACCGTAAGTAGCTTGAATTTGGTTTGCTTTGTCTATCACTCTTATTTTTTTAATCAAAGAGATGATTGAGACAGTGAAAAAAAAAACAAAAATAGTTTATAAATCATCATTGTTGAATTTAAATGTTTGAGATGGCAAATAACTTACTCTTTGAGAAGAAGTTAAGACTCCGACATGTTCTCTGGTTCAATTTTAAATCTTGTGAACAGACATGTCTGTAGCCCATATCGCCCTATTTTGTTTTTTGCTTGGAAAAAATTAAAATTATCTAAAGAATATGGTATTGACATGAAGACTATAAAGATATGTAGAGAGCATACCGCGAAAGTTGTTTCCTTTAAGGCCGCTTGCAAGAATGACAAATTGTTTCTTAAATGGTAGAGTAACGATTTTAGTTCTTTCATATTCTTCCTTCCAAATAGTAAGCACACAAACTTTTGGAAATATAGTCTCATCTGTCATGAAGACCTCAGCAAAATGAATAAGTTTCTTCTTTGTATGTCTTGTAGTTGGAGGGCAGACATCAATGACAAGTGTCAAAACATCTGTAGAAAGAAGGTAGCAATACCAAGTTTCTGTGGGTTTTTCGATTCATTTTTAAATGTCATTCACTAGTATGAAAGGCCATACCTTTCTTGTATTAAAAAAACAAAACAACACACAATGTATTAAAAAATCGATCAAATTAGTATGAAATATAATTGCGTAATGTCGAGAAGATATGCAAATTGTACTACATTGAGGAAATTAAGAGAACATAAGATAGTTACCTTTCAAAATTTAAGTCTTTATAGCTTCTGTAGGTTGATGTATATCGTCGTCCTTTTCAATTTGTTGAATGATATCAAGCTTTTGGAAATTATATAATGGTTCCAGTGGAATATTTGTGTCTGGTAGTGACATAGAGGTTGTCCTCTCAGTAAAAGTCAATTGTTGCTTGTGATCAATAAGTTTGACGTAGTTGTTGCAATCAATGATGGAAACCCTTGAAATAGCATATGATGAACCCTCATTAAGAATAGATTTCTAGTGCTCAGCTAGCCTAATTGGTACAAATCCTTGTCTGCAACCTCCCTGTTATATGAAAAAATATATTGGCAAGAATCATGAAAAATAAATAGATAACACCAATATTTTATAAATATAGTTGTACAAGCTATGTGTAAATATATCAACTTTCGTGTGATGTGTATATTGATTTCAAAAATGTAATTTAAGCGTGCTATGGGTCAGGAATGACCTTTTCATCTTTAGCAATGAAGATCATGGATTGCATACTTCCAACACCATGAAGCTGGCCACACCAAAGCTTCAATATATGCAGATTGACATTATACTCCTCAACAGTGCTATCCATGCCCTCAAAAATACTATTGCATATAATCTCTTTGTCTTTAGCAAGTGATTGTCTTTCTTTTTCATGCAATGACTTGTTGTTTTTCTTTCTTGCTATTAGCTCATATTCTAACCTCTTTTTAGCGTTACGCTTGGAAATCTTTTTTGGTTCTTGCTCTACTTTTCTCTTGTTTTCTCTTTACTTATGCTTTGTCACTTGTTCAGTTGTTTGGGTAAAATGGTCAACAACTGTTGTTGCTATAATCACGTAAATAGTAAGGTAAATGTACTGTTATGTAATAGTTTGAAAAGCAATCAATATGAAAATGAGTATATAAAGAACCGATGTTAGTTTCGAGTGGTGTCATAGGCTTTGGGATCTGTTTTATACTTGATGTCAAATCAGGACTAATCAGAACCTTTTGTGATGTTATTTGCTTTATATTTTTTTTCCTGCTTGGTAGTAATTGAGCCAAAGAAATAGAATCATCAGGAGCCACTTCGTTTAATCGTTTAAACTTGGCTTTTTGTGTTCGAGAGCTTCCAATGACTTCATTTGTGTCCTTACATGTGGGATTGCGCTCTTTAGATGAAGACATAACCTGTATAATGATGTTACAAATTAGTAGAGAGAAGTTAAAGCGAATATAGCATCATGTTTTCATTCTTGCACTTTGCAGATGTGGTGTTAACAAAATTTTCATTTTGAAGCAAAGCTATTGACTTAGTAGACTAATGAAGCAAAAAAAAAGCTTATACATTTAGTACATGTTTCAATATAACAATATAAACCCAAGCATATCACTGAAGCACGGCTAGTCAAAGTATGGAAGTGTTGAAAATGTTAGAACTGTACTAATAATAATAAGCTTCTGACAAAATCTAATGAAAGTGATGATTATAAGACAGATTTGTAGGTTCAAGCATAATACACATAAGAAAGGAATAAGCGCAGTTCATTAGATTGTTGTTCTTACAAAAAGTTGAAGTAAAGCATACAACATTTTAATGTTGATGAATTATCATGGAAAGGTTGTTGAATTAGTATTGAATAGAATATAAAGCATGACATGAGTTGATGGCATTATTTATTAGCTCAAAGTTGTACTTTTTTTATGATACATACCTTTGAGCATGTTTCTTCGTTGATTGGATTAGATGCAACAATTTGTTCCATAACTTCTTGAAGGACTTCTTTATACACAATATTTTGTGTATAATTTAGTGGCATATCAGTTTGCTCACCCAATAAGAATTTTAAGGATTGCCTTGAAGTTGCTCTCGAAACAGCAACATAGAGCTATGTGAGAAAATTGGTGTTTGTAGACATATGCCAATTTTACTAAGAGTTTGTCCTTAGCTTTTGTTTATTGTCATGGAAAATGCTAATTTAATTGGAAATTGTGTCCTGCGCATAATAAATGGTAGCTCTCCTTTATCAGAGAACATTTTGATTCTAGGTATGAAAACTACTTTCCCAATATTAGAGCCGGTAATGATTTCCGCTTCTAAAACCTTTTGACCAAGCTTTGTTATGATAAGGTGAGTTCCATTGCAGAGGCCTACTCTCTGATTTATATTTCGTAGTAGTATAACTGGTACATTGACCTTTAATTTCAAACAATAATTTGGTAGTGCAGAAGTCTTGAGAGAATTCAAAATTTCAGTAGCATAGAAAAGTTCTTTCTTCTTTTGCTTTTCATCGACAGTTAGCTTGGCATCTGAACTCAAGTAAGTCTTTACCTTACCTGGGATTAGTTCAAGAATTTCATCATTTATTGTATTAACTTGTTCATTTGTTGGGGCAAGTATTGCCTTATCGTGTAAGTAATTAGCATTAGCATAATTTAGGAACAATGATGGATAAGTTGCATCTATAAGACCCTTTGTTCCAAGCTTGGTATCTACTAACATATCATTTGGAATCTGTACTCATGTTGAGTCTGACTGATTTTCTAGGTGAATACTATCAATTGTCCCATCACCAATAGATAATACCCATTCTGCAAAATCTTTAGTTTCATAGAATAAATGGGCATCAGATTTTGCATTCTCTAAGCGCGTGTTCTTTGTCAAAAGAAGCAAATGACAATGTTTCTAAAGCGAAGATCTATGTATTGAAGCATCAATGATATGGTCTCTCCCTCCTCTGGGAACTACTGGTAGAATTTGTCTGAAGTCGCCACCTAAGACAACAGTTTTATTCCCAAAGGCTTTGGTAGCATTTGGATTAGAATCAATTTGCATAATGTCTCTAAAACTTCTATCGACTGCATCAAATGCATATTTTGTTGTCATTGGAGCTTTATCCCAAATAATCAAGTCAGTCGAACGTATAAGCTGAGCCAAATGTGATTGCTTTTTTATTGTGCAAGTTGATAGCTCAGTGATTTCGATGGGAATTTTAAATTTGGAGTGTGTAGTTCACCCCCTGGTATAAGCAAGGATTCAATATCGAAAGAAGCTACATCCAATACATTTTTTTCTCACTTCGTAGTTTTGTAACCAAAGTTCTCCATAAATAGGTTTTTCCAGTTCCTCCACCTCCATAGATAAAGAAAAGTTTACCAAGTTTTTCTGAGCATGAGTTCAAGATGGAAACATATGTTGTGTGTTAATTATCGTTAAGGTTTTTTTCTAGCTTAGCTAACTCAATTGTCAAAAGAGCAGTATCATAGTCCAGCTCATCAAAGATCAATTGATTACTTATGCCTAGATCTGAATTATATGCTGGGAATGACATTGTTGGGTAATTTACTAGTGACTGGCCATTATGAACCAATGTTTGTTGTATCTCAATGAGAGCTTCATTTTTCAACTGGTCTTCAGTGAGAGTTACAACTTTCCCAGGATTTGTCTTTGTTAGCATGTATTCATAATCTTCTAATAATGATCTCCAATGTGATTCCCATAGTTTCTCTGGACGAGTTACATCACAAAACATGAGTATTATTGTGAAAAGCCATTGAAGCCCAGCTGCACCACTGAAACGAGAAGCCTCTGCTAAACATAAATCTCATTCTTTATCATCTTCAAGCAAGCCCAATGCAAGACAAGCAGATTTAAATGTTGGGTAGAGAACATTATCAACTGTCCTTAAAAATTCATAGCTTGTTGCTCCCCTAACAATACTTAACAACATGCGCAAATAATATCTTTCACTACTAACAGGTTGAGCGAAGGGTAGTCTCCCAATAGTAAAGGACTTCTTTCGCGGGAGCCATGCAAGTAGTTGCCTATTCCAAATAAACTTTTGTGGGAATTCAGTATACAATAGATCGTTTGCATTTTCAAAAGTCTGATTAGCAATGAACCATTCTGTAAGCATTGTCTTAAGACATCTTTTTTATTGTACAACATTCTCAATGCATCTATTATCATGAAAATAGATTTCTTGTTCATATGGCAAATGATAATGAAGTCTCTCTACAGGTGGATAACGTCGATGGAGATTATAATCAAATAATCTCCATGCAGCCTCGGCAGCACTAATATAGCGAGCATCAAGATATTGATGAATCTCATCAATCAAATAATCTCCATGCAGCCTCGGCAGCACTAATATAGCGAGCATCAAGATATTGATGAATCTCATCGTTATCATGTGCAAGTTTATTATTCATAGTTCCAGTTGCTAAGTCCGGCCCTTTATGCACATACTTAAATAAGTACTTAACCATTTTCGCATGTGTACAAACCTCAACATTAATGTGTGATTGAAACCTAAGTAGAAGAAATGGACTGTATGGGACAACCCATGAACTATCGACATCAATATTCTTAACAATAGTTGTTGGGCAATTTTTTCTTCTCCTATAGATAGGGAAACCCTTTGCATCAATTTTCGTGAATTCATTATACACCTTTGAATAACCTTTTGAGCATTGGCCATTTTTCATGCAAGGTGATCGTGGGTTATGAATTCCACATGGCCCATGTATCATATGAGCAATTACCAATTCATGCAATAAAGGGTCGATTCCTTTGTCAGGGATTTCAGCACAAATTGTTTCATCAATTTGCTTTGTTGTTCTGAGTTTATTTTTTTCTGGCATTTTTATCAATATATGTAGCATAAGGAAGGCCACGTTTTTGGAACTCAACAACTGAGAGATCTGCAAGATTCATACTTATGATATTAGGCTTGAAAGAATGGAGTAAGGAAACTAAGGGGTAGGAAGTGCTTAACAATTAAGCAAAGCTATAAACTCTTACGTGCAATGGCCTTTCCAAATCTTGATTTCTTAGTTAGCTCCTCTAACATTTGTTGTAGCTTAATTTGAAAAACACGTGTAATAATATCAGGTCGATCTGGGGCCTTTTGTCCAGGTATTAGCTCCAAGTAATCATCTATTTCGATCCAATTTGGTTTGCATGTAAAAGTGATGAATAAATCTAGCACTCGACTCCAAGAACAAATTGTCATTGCATCTTGATAGTTTTGCATCATGTATCTTGGACCACCAGTAAATGATGATGGCAGCACAATTTTTTTCCCTACTTGTGCTATGTTGCTATCAGCGGCCTCTAATGCATCACACAGACCCTTATATAGTTCAGCACGAAGTGTCCTCTGGTTATTTCTAATCCAACATAGACACTCTTCTTCAACTGCGGCATAAGCATCAACTATGAACTGTTGAAGAAGCCTTCCACCTTGCAAAGGAGTTGTCGCCTCAGTTGTGCGTTGCTGAAGTCGATATGCGTAATAATCTTTCATGCTCATTTTTGTTCTTTTTGTATTTTTTCCATTAGGATTATGGTTTTGCAAATCCATATGCCATCCATCCTCACCGTAAGGAAATAGTAACGAATAATGTAGCGGCATGTAAGATGGATGCAATTCAGTTATACGCTGAAATCCTTTCTTCTTATATTTTATTATAATGTCATGCCCATTGTTTTCTTCAAACTCGTCGCCAAGCATGAGGGCTGCAATATCATCTACTTAGGGGCGATTATAGTTGCTTAACCCTCGATTTTGATTTTCAATTAATCTTAGTGCAAACTCAGCTGTTTGGTTCATTTCATGGAAGTCTCTTGCCTTCCTAAACTCCTGGACATATCCATTGACAGAATCGAGCTCAAGTTTAACATTAACTATAATCTCTTTGTCCATGATTTCCATTGCCTCACTTGGAAGGCTAGTTCGATTTAAAGATCGATATCTATTTTCAATCTCATTTGCTATATCATATATATACAACTGAGCATACCTAGGTTTATTAGGTGGTTCAGGTACTAAGGATCCAATCGCATGATAGTTTTGGCCATGCATTCTAAATGTGTAAGGTCCTTTACCACGCATAACATTATAGTCAATCTTCGCTCCATGTGAAGTCATACAGAACATTGAATTAAATGAACGTATTTGTTCACGAAATCTTCTACTGTGTGCATCGAGGTTGCTTGGGTTCAAAATTCTACGAAGTCTTTTTGGTGCCCTACGAAAATGGTGTAGAATAATCTTTCCATTTTTGCAACAGGTTGTATAGTATGACTCAAGTTTTTTCTGCCCCTTTACTTTCTCCTCTTTCCAAATAATTGCATTGCATTTGCTACAAACTTTAGATGGAGGATACAGAGCAAAAGGTGTCTTTTTAGCCTTTGCTGTGATGGTATAGAATAAAGGAACAAAGAGAACAATGAAGAGCATAAGCTAATACCTCTAAACAATTGTGTGAAAGTGCAATGCAATAGAGGATTTGAAATAGTCTCTATAGTCACTTACATTAAATTTTTTTTTATCCGTTCGATGTTGCGACCATATGTTCATCGGTGACTCATCATCATTAGATGATGAATCTACATCATTATGATTTGCTAAAGAAAATGCCTTTGGAAGGCAAGAGCCTAATTTCTTCTCTTGAACTATTTCTGGCAGAGATGAAATTGAGGCATGTGCTATGTCACTTATGATATGAATGCCACTATTGCCCACAATTTATGTTGGCTCGTAATATTTTTTTATTGATTGTTCAATTGATTCTTTCAATGTAATATGTTCTTGATTTTCATGAACAATCCCTATTGCATCACATTCAACGGGATAACTATTTGCAGAGAGATATTCCGAGAGAATATGATCAACTAAATTTGCGTCAGAATTTTGGTAACTTGTTGTTTCTTGTATTTGTTTCCTAACTTTGTCTTGGTAGCATTTACGTAATTGCTCTTGCCTCCGGATCTTCTTCTCTTCAGGCGTAACAAGTACATGAGACTTCTGTAGTTTACATTGACGTACCATGACTAAAGGAAAACTACACAATGAGAAAGAGGTAAAAAGTTGGAAGGGAGATGTATTATTTTCTACTAGTCAATTGAAGAAGCAAATTTGGGATTGTGAGTGAGGTCAACTATGCTTGCTAAAAATATAACATTTGTGAGTCACCAATAGCAAAACATAATCAACACATATTCATTATATATGATGCAAGTCAATGAATATACATACACATGAAATAAGAGATGTAAGGTGGTATAAAGCATGAAAAAAGAATAATGGCAAAACAAACATGTATCTAGTATATGACAAGCAAACTACACGCATGTGTAATAGTTAAGACATCACAAAACACATTAACCTTAAAAAGATGTATATATAATCACATAATTAAAGATGTATATATGATCACATAATTTATATAGGAAAATATAATAAGAGAGCTAATAAAAAAGAGCTAAAGTATACCAAACTTACTCACGAGACTTCTAATAATAGCAAACCTGCACTTTGATAGATCAGTGGTAGGTTGTATCCTATAATCTCCTACAGCAGAGAAGTTATACAATTAAGAAAAATTGATTTATAAGGAAGCCAAAATAAATATAGATAGTTAAGTACAAGTTGTTTCTACTTATTGTCAAAAGACACTGATTCATGCTAAAAAAAGAGAAAATTTGAATGATGATTTTGCATAATTTACAAGGAAAAAAAATTCAAGCCATGGATGAAAAAAAATAGGAACATGGCTTCTACTAAAAGAAAAAGAAGTCAGGAGAACACACTCAAAGAAAAGAATAACTGCATACATTTCACATCACTTCTAGAAAAGAAAGATTGACACCAAGTAAAGAATTATTGTAATGTGTACAGTAAATATAGAAATCCAAAACCCCCCTAAATCAAAACATCCAACCAAGTAGATATTGAAGTGTTTGTTTTCCTCTCTTAGAAGTCACATAAAAGCTATCAACCACTTCTTGTCAAACCTACTTAATTAATATTGATACAGGCAGAAATTGACAAAAACTGGATGTTTGACAACTAAAGCCACTTAAAAGGTGGTTTATGAATTAAAAAAACTTTAAAGATAACTTCTATCTCTTCTACTTTAAAGATGATTCTAATGAAAAAACCCTCATTGATTTAATTATACAAACCATTTGCGTAATATTTTGGTTCTTGAGTTCAAAACCAATGATTTCCTTTTCTTTATGTTTGATACATACAAAAGTAGAAGCATATGAGCCTTGGATATTCACAGTAATTTTGTCAAGCAACAATTATGTATATACCAAATAGAAGATAACCTTAACATCAAAATACATTTGTACCAAAATGGAAAGCAAAACCCCAAAAGTCAACCACTAAGTAGTATGTAGGTATGGAGTGTGGCTATCCACACTAGATTCTCCCTCTGAACCTATCTCCATAGGCCCGGTTTCCCTTGAATCGCTATTATGACCCTCCACCCTCAGACTCCAAGCTATGCATCACACAATCAGAGCAATCATTTCCCCCTTGCATCTTAAGAGTATATTGTAGGTACTCACTAGTTCCCCACTCTCCAACCTAGACAAACACTTGTCTAGACCTTCGTGAATCATGGATTTGATTCTTCTCCGTTAGAAAAAAAAAATAGAGAAGAGACCAATATATTAATTAGAAATGTTGATTTGTTTGATTAATGATTGTGGTTTCTTCTAAATGTAACCCTCACCCTACCCTCCATGAATCACACTAATTCGTAATTTAAATGCATAGACAAGTCACTACCATTCGATAAATAAATCAATGGGCATAATAAGAAGTTATCGTCTCTTCACTACGTTTGTGCAATGAAGAGGATTTGAATCCTTTTGTCATCCAATTTAAGAAAAAGTGAAAAGATATTAATGGCTAATATGGCATAATTCACTTTACGATCAATTTTCATTTGTAACAAAAAGGGAAAATAAACCATTTACATTTTTTTATTTTTCTGTATTAAAACAGATGGACTACTATTATCGATTACAAACATCTGCTATTTAGTTGATAACCATGTTTTATTTTGAGTAAAAAATATGAGTGAGTATAATGTTGATATAAGTGAGTAATGGATAATTAATATGGAAGGATTCATTTGTATGGTTGGATTCCACAGATGAAAAGTAAAATGTGTTTAATTAGTAGTATATGAGTATTTACTAGCATTAAGAGAAGCGTGCAAAAGATGCCCCATCGAAGCAAGCAGACATCACTTATTTCTCAAGTTACTCGAATGATATTTAGGTTCAAGCTAAAACATTTTGACACACAAAATCGTTTTGCACATATGAAGCAAGATTGTTACAGCATCTGAATAAAATGTATGATTTTGCAGCTTGATAATTTGGATGGATAGGAGAAGGAAAAATATTTTAAACATTGGATTTGTGAAATTCTTGCTGTGATTTGCACTGTAAATTTCATATTCTCTTTATTTTACCCAAAACTATTTCTTAAAGGTTGAACATAATTTCGTACAACAAAATCTCACCTTCCACTTTCTTCTAGCCACATTTCATACTGAAAATAATTTGAAAGGTTAGTTTCTTTCTTCTTGGGGTTTTAATTATGTAAATGAGCTAGACTTTGAGGGCTTATGACAAGTTGAAATGAGCTTAGGTTCATCCATAATTTTGTTGTGAGGAATTTGAATAAATTAGAGGGGCTTTGTGTGATACACATTCAAAAAAGTGTCAAACATTTCATGCATCTTGATGCTGATCATGGGCAAAAATCGAATAATTTTCATGTTTTGAATTCATTCTGTGATTCTTAAATGATTTTGATTTATTTCTAAAATTAAATTTTCATACATATAAAATAGATAAAACTTATTTTATCTAACTTTCTAAACAAATAACAATAAACAAGCATGTGATAACTTTCACAACACTCCTTAAATAAATCAATCATCCAACATAATATACTCAATTATATCATTACTACCTCTCTCTCTCTATCAAAATGTAAAAAGCGTGGACACATGATAAATTTAAGTCATGAAAATAGTCAAAGTATATAACAATATTTGTAGTACATGTGGTAGTGCCAAGGGTAAATTAATAACAACATGATAGGTGATACACCATATATCTTTTTAATCTTATTTATGATTTTTCATCCTTATTTTAAGCAAAACATTGTCAATGTATAAATAAAAAGAATAATAACCAAACTGGACAACATGATTTCACAGATACTTCATTGATTTACTAACTGATTCATACATAGCTTAAAGATATCTCACACCGTGTTCCTCAAAAGATATATTTCTACTTTGTACATCGAAAAAGCCAAAAATAAACACATAGCTATGTTATCCTACATGGCCATAGTCACTTAGTTTGGCTACTCATGTACACCCAAAAAGCCAAAATAAACACAGTTATATTATCCCACATGGCTATACTCACTTAGTTTGGCTACTCATGTACACCAAAAAATAAAAAATAAACACATAGCTATATTATCCTACACGGGCTTGATCATTTAGATGAGGTATGTGATTCACTAGTGTCTGACTGCTTTATCTCTATTGGCTCAGATTCTTCTGTATTGTCCTCCTCAAGTTTCATGTTCTTCATCTTTTTAGCATCATCCGAAGTCATATTGGCACACAATCCACCTCCATAAATTCCCACACTTCCTAGATTGGGATCAAAGTCATTTGTGCACCAATCATCCAAGTCATCGTATTCATCTAAATTATAAGCAAATCAATTTTTATTTTTTTCATCCACTGAAGATACATTCATTTATATGTCTGAGTACTCCAAATTTTCACGGTCGGCCAATATCACATTGGGGTTAGTCTCATCTGAAGAGTATGCATTGTTTGGGGAGAAAGTTGGTTTCTTCATTGAGGTAATTATAACTTCAGTCGTTACAATGAAAATACAAAAAGATAGTCTTTTTATAAGACTCTTACATAATAAAAACAAAAAAAAAGTACAACTCTCGTCAAACAGCGCAACGGGTGTTTATCGCCCGCTACTTGCGTGGGATCTTGGCTGGTGATGGGGACGTCAATATTCGTGGACTACCTGATGATCAGATCAGATCCGAAGCTTCGTCGATTCGCGAAGGAATCAAGAAGCCGAAATAATTATCTTGGCAATAGCGAGATAATTACTCTTCTTAAGATTACCACAACGGGGTAATCTCAAGGGAAGAACAGGGGAACTACAAATCTGAGGAACTCTTCTTTCCTGCGCCGAAGAACTTGATCGATCTCCTCCTCTTTTTTGAAATTTGTGCTCCTTTAGTCTTCAGTTCGGTAGGGCTTCGCCAACGCTTGAGAATTTCAGATCTGAAAAATAAAGGCCCTGGAGCTATATTTATAGGCTTTGAGACCTCTATTTTCGGATAAGAACGGTCGATTCCCTCTTATCCTCAGTTGTAACCACGTTCTTAGATGATATCAGACCAGTTGAAACAAATCCAGGTGGTTAACGTTAAAAAAACGGCTTCAAAACCGCCAAATCTGATTTTTTGGGTTGTAGACACCCGCGGGTGTCTCGGCGTGACCGAGACACTTGTGAGTGTCTCGGCTTAGCCGAGACACTTGTGAGTGTCTCGGCCAAGCCGAGACACTCATGGGTGTCTCGGCCAAGCCAAGACACCATGTGGTGTCTCGACCAAGCCGAGACACCATGGGGTGTCTAGGTTTGGCTCAGGGCTTAGTCTCGCGCGCTCTGTCCGTTTTTGCCGTATTTTCATCATCCGAATTCGGAATCACACGATCCAGAATGTGTTAGAAAGCCGACGAGAAGATCTACAAGCTCTCATGATTGAATCATGTGTGGAGTAAATAGGACACGAGGGATGCTTCATCTTTTGTAAGCGATGTGCAGCTCCTGGTTCCTTCGTGTTTCGGTTATTTCAAAATTCCGTTGCTTCGCATGGTCCGTCGACTCACTTTATGTATTTGTCATTATTAAATAAGCTTCTGTGACTTGAATAGCAATATTCATCATCTCCTCTCCATCTCGAGCCACGTGTGGGGAACTATTGGTAATTTTTGACGCTTACATATACCCCCTCCAAAGTGTTTCAGTCTCGTTTCTTTTATAGATGAGCCTAAAATACTTTGGATATGATCGGTCTAACCTCCAGTCAGTGTAAAAGGACCTGTAGTTAGCTTTGATTCTTGACTCCTTTGATTTTCAAGCTATTCGATATTTTGACGAATAGCTGAAGTTCTCCCGGCGCTGCGTTTATGATGTTCTCCCGGCGCTGCGTTTATCGTCTGACTGTCGTCAAAATCTTGAATCAAAACTGGTGAATTGATTTTAGCTCGTATCGTCGAGTTGACTTTGAACTGACTATCTCCATCATGATATATTGACTTGCGTTGACTTTTATCGCAACTCGTTGACTGGTGTTGACCCAGGATTACGCGTTGACCAGCATTAACTTAGGGTTTCGGACCGACCAACGTTAACTTTTCATTACAACGCATTGACTGACATTAACCTAGGGTTACGTATTGACCGATGTTAACCTAGGGTTTCGGATCACCTGACGTTGACTTTTCATTATAACATATTGACTGGCGTTGACATAGGGTTACACGTTGACCGGCATTGGCCTAGGGTTTCTGATCTCCCGACGTTAACTTTTTCACCGCAACGCGTTGATTGGCGTTAACCTAGGATTACGCGTTGACCGATGTTAATCTAGGGTTTCGAATCGCCCGGCATTGACTTTTTTTATCATAACACGTTGACTGGCATTAACCTAGGGTTACGCATTAACCGACGTTGACCTAGGGTTACGGATAGCCCGGTGTTGACATTTTATCACAATGCATTGACTTGCGTTGACCTAGGGTTATGCGTTGACTGGCGTTGACCTAGGGTTACGTGTCGACCGGTGTTGACCTAAGGTTTTAGGTCGCCTGACGTTGACTTTTTTATCGCAACACATTAACTGGTGTTGACCTAGGGTTTCGGACAGCCCGACGTTAACTTTTCATTGCAACGCATTGACTAGCGTTGGCCTAGGATTACGTGTTTACTAGCATTGACCTTAGGGTTTCAGATAGCCCGTTGTTGATTTTTCATCGTAATGCATTGACTGACATTGACCTAGGGTTACGTGTTGACCAGCGTTGACCTAGGGTTCGGATCGCTCGCCGTTAACAAAGTTTATACTCGTACCTTTGCTGGAGTATACACAGTTTAAGCTCTTAAGGTATTGGAGCATGGCGGTCCTAAATATCGGGCTACAGGACCAGCTATTAAAGTTATTTCGTCTATAGGTATGGATCTTATCCTGAAGTTTGTTTGATGCTCAAGTCATGAGACCAACTAATGAAGCTGGTGCGTCAATAACTCTTGCCTTTATAGGATTTTTGGCAAACCCTCAGCCATCAATGGGTTTGACGAGCCTTTACTGACTACCGTTTGAGTCGGACTAGCAAGCAAATTGTTTAAGTCTGTTTCGCATGTAACGTTGTGCTAAAAGAGTTAACTCTTTTAGTGCTACGATACTGAATACGTAGACTTCATATTTCTCATGGGAATAGACTACCCGACCGCATTTATCAGATGCAGACTCAGGATTTTTGGCAAATCCTTAGCCATCAACGGATTTGACGTGCCATTATCGATTACCGTTTGAATCGGGCTTGCATACAGATTGTTTAAGTCCGTTCCGCATGTGACGTTATGCTAAAAGAGTTAACTCTTTTAGTACTATGATATTGAATACGTAGACTTCGTCTTTCTTACAGGAATAGACTACCCGACAACACGTGTTAGGCGTTGACTTATCCCTTCTTAGGATTCAGGATAAAAGTCTCCATACTTGTATTCTGATATCTTCTTCAATCGGTGAAAGACTAAACCGGCAACGCATGTTAGGCGTTGACTTATCCCTACTTAGGATTTGGGATAAAAATTTTCATGTGTGTGAAGCATGGATTTTGGCGTTATGAATAACAACTTGCCACAATGTCGAATATGTGGGATTTTATCCTTTTTACGGTAAAAGATTAACTGACAACGCGTGTTAGGTGCTGACTTATCCCTTCTTAGGCTTTGGGATAAAATTCCCCAGACTTGGATTCTGGTGTCTTTTTCAATCGGTGAAAGACTAAACCGATAACGCGTGTTAGGCGTTAACTTATCCTACTTAAGATTCGGGATAAAATTCCCCGTGCGTGTGAAGCACGGATTTTGGCATTATGAATAACAACCTACCATAATGTCGAATATGTGGGCTTTTGTCCTTTTTACGGTTAAAGACTAACCGGCAATGCGTGTTAGGCGTTGACTTATTCCTACTTAGGCTTCGGGATAAAATTCTCCACGCATGTTAAGCACGGATTATGATGTTATTAATAACAACCTGCCATAATATCGAATATGTGGGCTTTTGTCCTTATTACGGTTAAAGACTAACCAGCAACGCGTGTTAGGCAAAGACTTATCCTTACTTAAGCTTCGGGATAAATTTCCCCGCGCGTGTTAAGCACGGATTATGAGAGTTAAAAAGATAGTGTCTTTTCTTAGGGTAAAGACAAACCCAATACTAGAAAGGAAGAATTTTATATTCTATTTCCAATTGCAAAGGAGACTCGAAGTGGGATTTCCACCACAAGAATCTGAAGAGTAAAACTAAGAGTGGGATCTCCACTTCGAGAATCGAAAAGATTCAGATAATCATAACTATCGGCAGGTTTGATTACCAACCTAAAGGTAAATTTCTCGTTTTTCGAGAGTGAATTATGATTATGACCCTAACTGTAGGAATGTTTGACGAAGCAGGAGTTTAAGGTGACCCTAACTGTAGGAAGGTTTGATCACTCGATTTAAAAATGGACCTCTTGTTCATAGAAGGAATCAAGAGGAGATTTTGGTTTTGGTCCTAACTATAGGAAGGTTTGACCAAATGAACAGTGAGAGTGGGAGTACAAATTACAGTGGGAGTGTTGATTCGTACAGATCACTCAAAGAGGGTTCCTGGTGTTAAGTGTCAAATACCTAACACAAAAGGGTTTGACAATCGTCAACGATCAGGATATTAAAATTCCGAGTACTATGTCCAAACTCTAACAATGAGAGTGTTGAGTGCATAGATGTAGCGGGAATTTGAGTGGATTCAACCTAAAGGAATTTTGGTGGTCCCATCGTCAATTAGTCTGGTCGGTGGAGGATTTTGTAGTGCAAGACTGTGAGTCGTCAAACACTAATGAGAGTTTTGTGAGGGAAAATTGATCCAATGAAGTGATTGAATCTTGTCTCAGCAAAAGAGTGTTTCGAAATCACGGTGGGACTTTAGTGTTTATCACTTTGTTCGTAATGAACGGATTATCCCTAAGAATATTGCATGTAACATTCTTCCGGGAACTTTTCGTTACATGAATCATCCACCCCCAGCTTCCTTTGCAAAACTGGGTCTAACATTGTACATAGTTGGATGATCAGGAAATCCTTAAGAATACCAGACATGGTACTCTTTAGGAACTTCCCGTGAAAGAAAGGAAATAGTTTAGACACATTTACCTGTTGGAGTATGCAGGGAGCAGTTTAACCTCATATACCTATTAGAGGATTGAGAAGCAGTTTATACTCGTTTACTCTTTGGAGTGTCGGAAGGAGCAGTTTATACTCTTATACTTGTCGGAGTCTTCATTCGACTTAATTGAGCTTTATGACGCCGGCTTCAACCAAGATTTGGATGTTATTCTTAAGAGCGAAGCAAGCCTTAGTAGGATGAAGGATCCTCCTGTGGTACGCATACTACTTCAGATCCGTAGTATTGTCAGCTTCCTCCTGATTTGCGATAAGTGGTAGCTTGATCTTGTTGTTCTCAAGGAGGGATTCGAAAATAGCTAGAACGTCTTCTTCCTTGAAGGAGTACTCCTTTTGGAGTCTCGGATCTGAAGTCTTTTGCTGTCTTCGGGGTTATTATTGTGACGTCTGATTAACATCAACAAATGCTATAGGTACCTTCCCCTTACCACCGGAGGCGAAGTTTGAGCTCGGAGGATTAGCCGTCGGTTGGCTCCTCTCGGCCTTCTTCCTTCGGAGGAAGCGTTTGGCATGCTCTCCATGCACTTTCAACTCTTTCCAGGTGTTGGATGGTGCTACTCTCATAACTTCCAACACATCCTAAGAGAGGTTGTTGTGATAGGTTTGGAGGATGAAGTCTTCTGTGATCGGATCTCGACAGTTCATTGTTTTATTCCAGAAACGCTTAACGAAGTCGTCGACTGTCTCGTCATCTTCTTATTTCCCATCAAAGAGTGTCCTGATTGACACCTCGGCATCACCATCAAAGATGTGAGCAAGGAATAGGCTCTCCAGGTCTTCCCAGCTATTGATACTTTTGGGTTTAAAACGGCGGTACCAATCGAAGGTAGGTCCATGAAGGGTACCAATGAATGACCGAACCATCAAGGCTTCATTGTCAGAAATCATGCCCAAGTGGGATTTGAAATAAATCAAATGTTGAGTGGGTGGGCCCTTCCCGTCGAACGGTGTGAAGTTGATTTGGTTGAACTTTATCGGATACGGGATCGAATCCTACTCTCTTGTGTAAGAACACAGAATCCTAGTCTTCTTCACCTCTCGAGCGGACATCAAAGCGTTGATTTTGCACTTGAGGTCTTTCATCTTTTCGTCCTCATCTATATCATGCTTTAGACGATTTCTAAAAGGAACAACGCAGCTACCCCGATATTATCATCTTCAGTAGGGCTACCCCCAGCGTTCTGGTCAACGGGAACGTTATCAGTATTGAGTTGTTCATCCACATCTGAATCGCTACCTGCTTGGTCATCAATGTTGTGACAGGTGGATTCACCAAGTTGATTAGACAGAGCTCGAATCTATTGGTCATGCTCTTCCCTCATCTGTAGCATAGCCATTTCCATTTCGAACTTGAAATTCTCTTTTTGCTTAGCCAAGGCATCCTCGATGATTTTGGTCATTTGCTCGGTGATGACCATAAATGCCTCGCGGGATTATCCCGGACTGGAACCATTTTGTTGGAAGCGATTGCAGAGTTAGCATCTGATGCTTCATCATCCAAGGATAATCCCCTCTACATTCTCTCATAATCCATTTGTCTAATTGTTCCTGGTCGCAACCGGGTTAGACAATGCGATGTGAGCGGGTCAGAACTAGAAGGTCGAGTTGATTTTCCCTTGTTAGCCATACTAACCATGACTGTGGATTTTTTTAGGTCCGATAGCTTCTAGCTGAAGTCAAGACATTAGTTGGGCTATTCCCGAATTGACTCCTCTTCCTGGAGAAAAGTCGGGGCTAGAATCACTTGAAATAATCGAATATTTTTCCTTATTGACCATGTTGATGGTGACTTCAGGAAATTTATCATTTTGAACGACCGATCTTCTTTTGTGAGAACGCCTTGATTTGGATTTCGACGCTTCAGATGAAAGCCTTTGGAATACCAAGACCCTCTGTGGAGCTGTCTTAGGGCAGCTACACGATGATAATACTACCCTGATAAGTTTGGTACACAGACAATGAAAGTCCACTTCCCGGGTACTTCTCTTTCGAGATTTATTAGTACCCCCAGCCCGATAGTACAACTCATCGATGTTACGGTCAGAGTAACCTATCGGATGTTGGTTTGATTCCTCAAGTGGAACGCTGTTGTTTGTCTGGCGCATCTTCTTCTGAATATGTAGCGCTTTATTGGCTTTAGCAAGAGTTACACGTTTGGAATCACACTCATGTGAGGATGAAATTTTAATGGGCTCCTGGTTTTGTGCAGGCATCTCTACGCGGGTAGTTACAGGAATCAACTTGTTAGGATGTCGCGTACGACCCCCAGTCTGGATGGTTGTTCAGGGTTCCTTCAACGGTCCCAAGTATTCCTTAGCAGGCGCTTTGCCTTCATCTTCATGTAAAAGACCCAGGCGACCCTTCAACGAAATTCTAAATTTGGAGAGATCCACTCTGTCATTGGGCTTCACCGAAGGTGTGGGAGCAATAGGAGAGGGATCCGAAATTGACGAAGGCTGAGGAGCAATGTTGTTTGCTTTTGCTTTAGGCGTTGATTTATCCTTTGGCATCCAAATTTGTTTAGATCTCGGCAATCTCTTAACCGCCTTTTCCTTTTTCATTTCTTGTGCTTTTCGCACAAGGATCTGGGCATGCGCAAGAAGTGCGCGACGCTTTTGAATGCGCTCCTCAAGAGTAGAACGGTTCCACATGAACTCATTCATTAGTAGGTGGTTGGGAATAGGTTTACGAAGCTTGCTGTGGAGATTGCTTAGCCACTTGGCGCTTTCTGAACTCCAGATCTGCTTGGTAATGGAGTCCGTCCACTTGATCTAAATCTTTAGCTAATTGGCGGGCGAGACGTTGGCAACGCCTCTGACGAGCCCTCTTTGATAAATTTGGCACGCCTTCAACAGTCGACTCCTTGATCGAGGAGGAGCTCAGATCTGCAGATCTGGCTTCATTGTACGTCGGCGGATCATTTCAAGGTGTATCTGCAACAACGGTAACAAGGAGATCACCTTCTTGAGTCTTTAGATCTGAAGACCAGCACATCTTTCTGGCGGAGGAGACCTTCCTGCGCTTGCGAGGAGAGGCAGATCTGGAGGAGGAGGAGACGTACTCCTCCAACTTCTATTAGTCGAACTCGTATTCGACCTCTTCAGCCACGAGGATCTTGATAGTCGGCTGTGACATGACAGCCTCATTGACGAGATTGTTGGCTCCCACTGTGATCGCCAGCTTGTTTGAGAATAAAATTAGTTTCTTCATTGAGGTAATCACTACAACTTCAGTCGTTATAATGAAAATACAAAATGATAGTCCTTTTATAAGACTCTTACATAATAAAAACAAAAAAAGTACAACTCTCGTCAAATAGTGCAATGGGTGTTTATCGCTCGCTACTTGCATGGGATCATGGCCGGTGACGGGGATGTCAATATCCATGGACCACCTGACGATCAGATCAGATCCGAATCTTCATCGATTCGTGAAGGAATCAAGAAGTCGAAGTAATTATCTCGGCAACAGCGAGATAATTACTCTTCTTAAGATTATCACAACGGGGTAATCTAAGGGAAAGAACACGGGAACTGCAGATCTGACGAACTCTTCTTTCCTACGCTGAAGAACTCGATCGATCTCTTCCTCTTTTCTGAAATTCATGCTCCTTCAGTCTTTAGTTCGGCAGGGCTTCGTCAACGTTCGAGAATTCCAGATCTGAAAAAATGAAGGCCCTGGGGCTATATTTATAGGCTTCGGGATCTCTATTTTCAGATAAGAACGACATATTCCCTCTTGTCCTTAGTTGTAACCACGTTCTTAGATGATATCAGACCAGTTGGAACAAATCCAGGTGGTTAACGTCAAAAAACAGTTTCAAAACCGTCAAATCTGATTTTTTAGGTTGCAGACACCCGCGGGTGTCTCGGCGTGGCCGAGACACTTATGAGTGTCTCGGCTTGGCTGAGACAATTCAATTGTAACCACTTAACCATGTTCATGGATGATATTTTATTAGTTAGGGAAAATCCAGGCAGTTAACGATCGAAAAACCGCTAAAACAGTCAAAAATCAGCTTTTTTGGGTTGCAGACCCCCGCGGGTGTCTCGGCGTGGCCGAGACACTTGTGAGTGTCCCGGCTTGGCTGAGACACTCATGGGTGTCTCAGCTTGGCCAAGACACCATAGGGTGTCTTGGTTTGGCTCAGGGCTTGGTCTCGCGCGCTCTGTTCGTTTTCACCGTATTTTCATCATCCGAATTCAGAATCACGCGATCCAGAATGCGTCGAAAAGCCAACGAGGAGATCTATAAGCTCTCATGATTGAATCATATGTGGAGTAAATGGGACACAATGGGCACTTCGTCTTTCGTAAGCGACGTGCAGCTCCCGGTTCCTTCGTGTTTCGGTTATTCCGAAATTCCGTTACTTCGCATGATCCGTCAACTCACTTTATGCATTTGTCATCGTCAAATGAGCTTCTGTGACTCGAATAGTGATGTTCATTGTCTCTTCTCCATCTTGAGCCGCGTACGAAGACCTATAGGCAATTTTTGACGCCTACATGCTTCATCATCAGAATTGGGCTTCCATGAATCATCGCTATAGTCCATATCCCTAGAGTCACTTTTCCGTGAATCTTTCCTTGATTCCACACCCTCAATCTGAGTGCCCGTCTTAGTCTCTGAGTCCCCCATTCCTATAATGGAACCACTAATCATTACGCCATAGATATAAGTTAGTAATAGTCATTATTGTTGCTATCATAATATGTCACATATTTTACGAATATTCTTCTCCCCTAAACTTGTTAAGTACAGCAAATTTTATATAACATTAACACTTAGATTGTACATTGCTAAAAATTTTATAGTGCATAGAGTTACACTCTATATTGCAGATATCAATGCAAATCAGTTTATGAATTACTCAAAACACGTGAAATTCTCTACATCATATAGTAAAAAACCAAGTATCCAGGATTTCAACAGAAAGGTAGAAAATGGAAAATAAATTAAAAAATAACTAAAATATAGTTTGGGGACAAAGGAAAGAAATGTAAAAAAAATCAAAGGCTTATTATTTATGATAAGAATATAGGTAAATATGGAGATGCAATAATCTTAAATGGATATTGACCATAAGATTTAGACACAAATAGATTGTTTAATTATTAAGATAAGCTATAGTGAAACCCAAAGGGTAATGGCATATACCAAAGATCAAATCAACAATCCCCTACTGTATCATCACCTAGCATGTAATGCATACATGATATAATCAACTATAAAGTATCTCAATCCTTAACTAAAAATTTCACTATACTTAATTGAAAATTCCATTGCACATCAAATGCTTAAATACCTTCTCCAGATCATCTCCTCCAAACCAACATTGCAACCCCCATTTCCTCCCCTAATATCACACCATTCTGCAAACACAAATTTAGAAATGATTCCTTAATCCTTACGAAAACCAACTCTAATATAATCACCTTCTCTTGTTACACTATAACAACGACATCCTCCAACTCCTCTAAATCACTTAGAATTAGCTTATTACATAATCAATCACTATATTTCATAAAATTGAGTATGTTTGAAAATAAAATATTTGGCTAAATTAAGTGGAAAATAATATTCATTAAATTTTAATTAAATATTCTATCAAGAAAAGAAATTCAAATTCTACAAATTATACTTTAAAATCTAAATATCCGACACCAAAGTTTAATATTGATTAATATAAAGACATTAATAACAGCCTAAGTTTTTGAAGGAAAAACGATATACATAAGAAATAAATATCCTACACCAAAGATTATTCTTCGGGATATAGCTTATACGATAAAATTGACACCTTATACATAAGAATTTATTGCATTAAATAGCCATGTTAAACTTTAAATTGAGAGCAAAATTTAAGTGGCATTTCACACTTAGAAAGGCCATCACAATAGTTTTCCTTTAACACCTGCTATAGTACGACATAAGATGACAAAAAAATCCCAAGGATGTAACTACTCTATTCAAAATATTAATCGCATAAACTTAACAATAGATTAAATTGGTGATCAAAGAATATGTAAAGCATGCTATAAGGAAAATAAATATGTATTGAACTCAATTTTCACAATATACATAAGAAAATCATATGTAGATGCTAATGATTTTCATTTATATAACTATATAAAAATAAAAGAGAATGTAGCATACATGAGTGTAAGAGAATGTAGCATACATCGTTGGACCCTAGAGGGGGGTGATTAGGGTCTTAAGGTTATAATAGTGTAATAAAAAATGAGACAAGCAACAAAACACAAAATGAACAACTATAGAAAATAAGATAGAGTTAGAAATCGTTATCCAAGAGACGCGTGATGTGTTAACGAGGTTCGGCCCACTGACCTACGTCCCTGCTCCCCACTCTCGAGGAGAATCCACTACACAACCCGGTTTGGAAGCCGGAACTTCTTCTACACAACGATCTTCACAAGATCTAACAACTACATAGTTGATCACCATAAGATCTCACTCCCTCACAGTTGATCTCCACAAGATCCAGCTCTCAACAGTAGTAATGATATAAAAACTCTCTCTTTACAATGTCCCTATGGTAAGGAGAAAGATTACACTGAAGTTAGGAAGTGAAACTGAAAATAGAAAAAATCAGGTTTTGAAAGTTTGCTCTCAGGAAAAATAGATCTCTGATATTTCAAAATGTTTGGGACACTTGAAGAAGAAGGAGTATAGGGGGTTTAAATAGGAGAAAACACAGCAGTTTAAACCCATACCCAAATCCTCCAAAACCTGGAAAAATCGACGCCTAAAATCTGTACCAAAAAGACCGTTTGAGTAAGCGGCGGTCGACCGTGAAAATCTCGCGGTCGACCGCGATCGCGGGGGAGCCACTTTTGAGGTTCACTAAAATTCCAGAAACTTTTACGGTCGACCGTGGCGGTCGACCGTGGGAGTTTTTGAGCTGACGGTCGACCGTGACGGTCGACCGTGAAAGTTTCTGCTTTCCACTCATAAAAGAACACAGGCACGATCGACCATGGAGGTCGACCGCAAACTGATACAAACTGACACTGTTTTGAAACCTGTTTACTCTATAAAAAATCTGTAAAATATTTGGATGACTTCCAAAAATGTGAAACTTTGTAGAATATTTTTAACACTAAAAACAAATTGTTTAGAAATGGAATTTTGTGAGTAGGTCCTCATACTTTGTAAAAAATGAAATTTTGTCAAAACGCTTAAAAATATAAGTATGAAAATGTGTGTGTGATATCCCAATAGCTTCAAGTGAAATCTAAAACTACTTGCCTACATTCTAGAATTAGAGAGAAAAGAAAAACTAGCTAATATCCTCATATAGAATTACAATTCTTTGAGTCTTGATATAGCTTGAGTTGATGAAGCTTCTCATTGCATTTGTTGTTCTTGAATTAACATTGCTTCATCACTATGCCTCCTCCTCCTTTGGATATCATCATTATAGCTCATATTCCATCTAATCCTCCATACATGGTACTAACAAGCTTGATATATATATTAATTACAATGTCACTCAACATGTAATTAGTACCGATAATAGTGGTTGTAAAACATCATCAAAACATAAGGGCTAATAATCTCCCTTTTTTTGATGATGACAACCAACCATTATATAAGAGCAAAATAAATATAGCTTATAGATAGTAGCTCCCCCTATCTATGAGCTCCCCCTTACTATGTGCACAAATGAGGAGATTTCTTTCCCCCTTTGTCACCATTAAAATAGGGTAAAAAAATATAAACAAAAATGCATGTGAAATGCAATTAATCAAGCAAGCAAGTAGAACTTTCACATAGTGCATAAACGAATCCTTCATCCCACCAAGGCCTGCTTTACGCTGAAAAACAGTATCCAGACCTTGGTTGAAGCCGGCCTAATAACGTTGGAGTAAGCCAGTCAAGAATGGCGCAACTCCAGTGGGTGCACGAGTATAAATTGTATCCCAAAACTCCGACCGGTATAAGAGTATAAACTGTTTCCTGAAACTCCAGTGGGTGCACGAGTATAAACTGTATCCCAAAACTCCGACCGGTATAAGAGTATAAAATCTTCACTAAGAGGCTTGGTAAAGATGTCCGCTAATTGAGATTTTGTGTCAACAAACACAAGGGATACGTCTTGCCTCTCTACATGATCGTGGAAGAAATGATGGCGCACATCAAAATGCTTGGTTCTAGAATGCAAAACCGAATTTTTTAAAATATTGATAGCACTAGTGTTGTCACAAAAGATTTTTATATTTTGAAAAATTAAATTATAGTCAACTAAACTTTGTTTCATCCACAAAACTTGGGCATAACATAAGCTGGCGGTAATGTATTCTGCTTCCGTAGTAGACAAGGCAACACAATTTTATTTCTTGGAAGCCCAAGAGACAAGGGAATTACCCAAAAATTGACATGTATCACTCGTACTCTTGCGATCTACCTTACAACCGGCAAAGTCGGCATCACAAAAACCATATGGATCAAAAGAGGTGCTTTTAGGATAAAATAAACCAAGATTAATTGTTCCATGAACATATTTAATAATTCTCTTAACCGCAATCAAATGAGATGCTTTAGGAGAAGCTCGAAAACTTGCACATGCATACACACTAAACATGATATCGGGTCTACTAGCAGTGAAATAGAGAAGACTACCTATCATACCTCAGTATAGTTTTTGGTCCACATCCTCACCACTATCATCCGCATCAAGCTTGACACTTGTAATCATAGGAGTTAGTGCATGCTTAGAATTCTCCAAATTGAATTTTTTTACCAATTCTCTAGCATACTTGCTTTGAGAAATGAATATCCCATCCTTAGTTTGCTTGACTTGGAGCCCAAGAAAGAATGTGAGCTCTCCCATCATGCTCATCTCAAAATGATCTTGCATAACTTTAGAAAAATCCTTGCAAAAATATTCATTAGTAGCATCAAAAATAATATCATCAACGTATATTTGAACTAAAATAAAATCATTTTTCTTTTTTCTCACAAAAAGAGTATTATCAATTTTCCCTTTAGAAAAACCATTTCCAAGAAGAAAACTAGAGAGGCGAGCATACTAAGCTCTAGGAGCTTGTTTCAACCCATATAAAGCTTTTTGAACACGGTAAACATGATTAGGAAAAGAATGATCCATAAAACTAGGGGGTTGCTCAACATATACTTCCTCTTCTATAAAGTCATTTAAAAAAGCACTTTTAATATCCATTTGAAACAATTTAAAATCTTTAAGCTTGCAAATGCCAAAAACACCCTAATTGATTCTAACCTTGTAACCGGTGTAAATGTTTCATCATAGTCTATGCTCTCCTCTTGATTGTATCCTTGGGCAACCAAACGAGCTTTATTTCTAGGAACAATGCCATATTCATCAAGTTTGTTTCTAAAAACCCATTTTGTTCCAATTATACTAGCATTGTTAGGTCTAGGAACTAGTTTCCAAACATTATTTCTTCGAAAATTATTTAGTTCATCATGCATAGCTAAAACCCAAAATTCATCATTTAAAGCATCATTAATCTTCTTAGATTCTAATTGAGATAAGAAGGCAACATTATCACACTCACTCAAAGACTTTGAGCGAGTTAGAACCCCTTGTGAAGGATTCCTAATGATTTGCTCCTTTGGATGATTTGGTGCAAATTTCCATGCTATGGGGAGTTCTTCCTGTTCTTGCTCTTGAATGTTGTTTGTGCTTTCCCCATCCTTTTGAACGTCTATCGACGATGTTTCATTTATTTGCAAAAATTTCAATCCTCCCTCAACATCATCATCATCTTTCCTAGGCAAACCAACTTGTAAACCAATATTAGTCTCATCAAAAATAACGTTTATAGATTCTTCAACAACAAGAGTTCGTTTGTTGAAAACTGTAGCCTGTCTAAAAATCACAATAGATAGTTCACCCCTATCAGACTTCAACCGACAGTTTTGACTAAGAAGGTCATAATCAGACGACTTTCATATCAATTAAGAAGGGATTACATGGCAACAATTTCTTCAAATTGAGGTGCGGAACTCATCCCTGCATCCTAGAGATTGAGATACAAGTGATTACGTTCCAAAGTCAAAGCAACGCGATCACTACATTTTCAGCTGTCAACGCAGCTCAAACACAGCGCAGACGCAGCACAAATGCAGCTCTAACGCACTACGTTCACAGCCGCTGAACGCAACACAAACGCGGTACCAATTCAACCATGAACACAACTCAAGCTCAGACGCTGACGCATCATCCAAAAATATACGTAGGTTCATGCCCAGCAATGCAAGACTTGCGTTTGACCTATTCAAACCTAATCGTAGTAATCCCGAAACTGTTCTTCACCCATGATTTGGGGAGTGGTTTATGTGGGTTGTTACACCCGATTAATGGGGCAACTAAACCCTCATTTAGGCACGGATTATAGGGGTAGTTACACCCCTAATATCCCTATAAATATCAACAAACTCAACAGAGTTAAGGATCGGATTTTTGAGATCGGATTCTGGAGAGGAGAAAATCTGGTGGCAACAATCTTCAACAGCCAAAGATTTCCAGATGTTTGATACTTGGCTTCTCAACCGAATTTTTTTGGTTCAAACAACTCTTTTTCACCAGAGTTACAAAGCTCGTCAAGAGTTCTTGATCAGTTCGACCACACAAGTCCGTTGTTCCAGTGAATTGAGATGTTCGGATCGTCAACGGAGAGCAAATTCGATGCGAGCATTCAAAGGAGACACTCCATCGCCATCGTGAGGAACCTAGAATTAAATAAAGGGGAGAATCCATATCATTCTCCTCTCTTTTGTAATTGGAATTCAAATTGTAATTAAGATTGAGAGAATACAAATCAAATTTTTTTCATTTATTTTACTACGGATTTTCCACTAAACAAAAGATGGCGACTCCACTGGGGACTAGCTTCTCTGACGATGAAGTGGTGGCGCAATCTGACGTCCATCTCGCTGGAACGACTATGAAAACTCTCGTTGTAGAGTTTGGTCAAGCCAAGTTCGAGGAAGCTCTTTCCTCTGGATCGCTTAGCCCCAGGGCTAGGCGAAACATCCGTAAGATCTCCAAAGAAATCAAACCTGTTGTTGAATTGCCAAAGAAAGCCCTCTCCTTTGGCCAGAATTCATCAAACAACCCCTCCTCCAAAGGAGCAGGCTTAGCCTCTGCTGAACTCGTCCAACGAGTTGAATGTTCCACGTCTACATCAACACGACGTGCTACGGGCCACAAACGGCCTATAGAAGAGGCGAACTCTATAAACGCCAATGACGTGGCCGCAAAGGCTTGAAAACAAGCCAAGAAGAATGCCGCTCGAAGACGAAGAAGATCCATACGATGGGCATATCTTTAAGAAAGCCGATCTCTCACCCAACGCGAGGATCGCGATTTTGAGACTCTGCCCGAACACGGCGTTTCTACCCCAGAACGCACACTTCACGGCAATGAGCCCAATTATGAGCCTCGCATGATACAGCTGAAATGTGACCCTCAACGGCACGTTGCTCCTCTAAAACGCAACCCTCAGGAAGGCACTGCCAAAGATAAACACGCGTCTCAGGAATGCGTTCAAGTGGAATGTGATCCTCAGGGGTCTGTTTCATCATTTAAACGTAAGCCTCGACCTAATGTTTACAAATCAAAATGCGACACCCGCGTTTCTTCTCAAGGACTCGACCCTCGCATTTCTTCTCAAGGATGCGACGTGGTCCGCCAAGTTCAAAAAGGTCAACATTGGTTCAAAATCCATGTTCGACAAGAACCAACTTTACCCACTCAAGAGAAAGGGGTCCCATCTCCATCTTCATACCCAATGAGGGAATCCTCCCAAGTTTCTGATTTATGGGAATTACTCTCTAGAGGGAGACCAGTGTAGCAAGCAACTCATTCATGCTAATGTGAGCGGCTTATTTCAGCAGTCCTTTCAAAATGCCACTTTTGTACACCTGAACCCCACCAATCTGTGTTCGACAGATTGGTGAACATCACCGGACCTGTCAAGCAACGACATCATTATAAACAGAAAATAGCAGAAGCTGAATATCCTGAGGTCACTATCAATGTGATCGGCAAAGGGAAAGCCTCGGCTCCTAATTCTGATGAATCAGAAAGAAGTCATTCCCCGACTGTTTGGGAAATTTGTGATGAGTTCGAAGGAGTATATTGACACACTCAGACTCAGACAGGAGCTATCCGCTCGGTTAACTATCAAAGGTTGGCCAAGGGGATCATTTCTGATGATGAAGACTCAGACAGGAGCTATCCGCTCGGTTAACTATCAAAGGTTGGCCAAGGGGATCATTTCTGATGATGAACATTCGGCAATTACCGAATCTCAATCTTAACTATCAAAGGTTGGCCAAGGGGATCATTTCTGATGATGAACATTCGGCAATTACCGAATCTCAATCTTTAAGCTCCGCTGTGGCACGAGAGGCTTCTTTTTACATGACTAGAGGCCCCGAAGATTTAGCTAAAAGAGTTGACGAACATCACATCATGCTCCAAGCGCAACAGGAGACACTTCTCCAAATGAAGGATATGTTGGCCCAGCTCCTTGCTAAAAAAGGCCAAAGACCGAAATCCTCCCGGAGGACAATCTCTAAAGGAAAGCAGAAAGCGCCTGAGAACTTGGAACATGAAACTCACAACCTGGAGTCTTCTTCTGAAAACGAGAGGGAAACGGAACGAGAACCGAATCATCAGTCAGCTAAAGTGGATGAGATAGAAGCCCGCCTCAACGCTATAGCCAACAGAAGTGAGCTTTGTGAGGAAGGAGTGATACGGCCTTATCTTGCTGAATGGGACACAACTCCCTATCCGTCGAAGTTTAAGTCTCCAACTCTACAACCTTTCGATGGTACAGGGTCACCGAACCAACACATTTACTACTTTAAGTCACAGACTGGAGATGTAGTAGCGAACGACGCCATCCTAACCCGTTTTTTTATCAGCACTCTTAAAGGGGTTGCCTTCGAGTGGTTTATGAAATTGTCTGCTGGATTTATTCAAAAATGGGTAGATCTAGAAAAGCTATTCTTGGCCAGATTCTTTGAAGATGACACAGAAGTTTCGATCCCGACTCTTCTCGCCACCAAGCAAATGAAAGGAGAGTCCATCAAGACTTATGTGGAAAGATTCCGCAGCATGGCATTGTGATGCCCGTCAGGTATGACCCAATCGATCTTAGTTAAAACTTGCAGGCACAACTTACAGACCCAGCTCCTTGCTCAAATGGGGTAGCGGAATGCCACTCCTAAAGACAACTGGTTTCACAAGGAAAACAAGCTGAAGAAATTGTTGCTCGGGTCAAAGCTGAAGAAGTTACTCAACCTAAGCCATAACAGCAACGCAACCAGAATAATGCTCCACACTCCAAGGGAAAGGAGACGTTGGCTGCCGACACCAACACACGCATGCCACCTGCGAAGCAATGCAAAGCACCGAACCAACAAAGAGCACCTAAGGAATACTCGTTTAAAGAAGAGCATGTGGACACTCTGATCCAACTACTTCGGAAGAACAACAAACTACAACTCCCTGAGATCAGAAAACCAGATGAAGCAGGAAAGGTGGATGATCCCAATTACTGTCGTTATCATAGGTTCTTGGGGCATCCTACCGAAAAATGCTATGTCTTCAAAGACATTCTACAAAATCTGGTGAATGCTAACGTGCTCTCACTAAAGCCTGAGCAGAAGACCGTATCCACTAATTTGATAGCGGTCCAATTTGGTGATTTTCCTCTAATAACAGCTGCAGACGGTGTTATCCCCATTCACAAAGGGGAAATGCACATGAAAAATACTGGCTTACATAATCAAAAAGATAGGGGGTTGGTACCCCTCATTACTTCAGCAGGGGAGATCATATGGGTCCACCCTGATCTGGTTGAAGACCAACAGTGGACGAACACCTCGTCCAAAAAGAAAAGAAGCAAGGCTAAGTCATCCAATATGATTAGCCCATCCGTAAATAAGAATGATGATCATCTCAAAGCTCTTACAGACTCAGAGGAAGAAAGGATTCCTCTCGCATCATATCCAGGAGGCAATCCTGGCACTCAGTCAGGAAAAGCTTACTTAAAGGACTACGATCAGAATGCTCAAGAAGCAAAAGAACAACCCCAATACACTGGGGGTTCTGTACAGAAGAAGTCAGTTGATAAGGGGAAATAAAAGGAAATATGGTTCAACAAAAATCTTCTCCAAGAGCCCGGAGATTCGAGCGCCTCTTTCCAATTCAATGTCATAGCACAGCTGGCTAACATACCGGCCAGGATTACCCTGTATGAGCTCCTAAGGTTGTCCAAAACCACCAAGAAAGCTTTAATGAACACGGAGAGCTTTATCACTCAAGTTATTCTAGTTCTCGAAGCTTCTGAAAACCAATCTTGCTTGTAATGTCTACAAGCAGCAAGAAGTTTACCTTGCATATCATTTACTCAAGAAGACATGCAAGTAAAACATAAGCATGACCGACCTTTGTACTACATAGGGTATATTGGGTCTTTGGAAATCAGCCGTGTCCAAGTTGACCCAGGCTCAGCACTCAGCATCATGCCTTATAGGGTCATGTAGGTCTTAGGGATTCCTATTCACAGGTTGAACACCACTCAGACCACTATCTCCGGCTTCAACGCTAACTGCACTCGGCCCCTGGGGAAGATCAAGCTTAGGTGTCAAATTGGAGATCTCAAGTTCGACGTGA
Organism: Asparagus officinalis; assembly: GCF_001876935.1. NCBI lineage: Eukaryota > Viridiplantae > Streptophyta > Magnoliopsida > Asparagales > Asparagaceae > Asparagus > Asparagus officinalis. Next base: position 16,900,705 of record NC_033797.1, read on the forward strand.
CATGTTATATCATAGATGCATACACGTCCTACAATTTACTGTTTGTACGACCATTGATTCATGCAAACCGTATTGTCCCGTCCACCCTACATCAGGTTATGAAGTATGCCAATGATGACGGGGAAGTCCGAACCCTGATTGCAGAAAATTACCCTTTCAAAGGAGTGGAAAACTTCCACACAGATTCTGTCTTCTATTGGGAATCACAGGAGAAAGAAGATGTGGACAGCGATAATGAAGCCGACGTCGAGCCAGACCCTGAAGAAGATTGACTATGAGAGTTAAACTTCAATGTAATGGGTCAGATTGAGAACAATAATAGTGTACCGAGCGAGGAAGAGTGGTGCATTAATGAAGATTTTATTTTGGCGTACTTGTCTGATGAATCCTCTAAAATTGAACAAATACAGAATGATACTGAGGCAGGTACCAGCCATGGCACACATTATAAGCTGATGCATTACTAACATTACTGATTAAGTCATCTTTCACTTCCGATAAAGAAGTAGAAGATACACATAAGGCTTTCTTTAAAGTCTCATCCAAAAAGAAAGGGCAGAAGCCGATCCATTTCGGTAAAGTTAAGCCTGAACTACTCAAACGAGGAAGTTCAGAAGAAGATAATAGAATTTCACAATTCCATTATCATGAACATAATTCTATACATCTGATGAAACGAATGGGATACAACTTTAACGAAAAACAGGGTTTAAACTTCGGAAAAGGAAGATGAACACCAATTCGGATGTCTCTAACCCCCGAAGGAAAACCTCCGGATTATTATCAAAAAACCAAAAGAGGTATGGGCTATATCATCAGAAAATGAAACCGGTAACTATCTATGTCAGGATCATTCTTCCGGAACATCATCATGGGAATCCGATATCAGCGTCGAACCCTTCTTTAAAAGTTTGACCGTGAACATGGTTTCAACTAGTCATCCAGATGAAGACGCAGAGGGTGATGAAGAGTTAATCGAATCAATCAATGATCCATGGATCAAACGTCTTAACATCTTATGGGATATGCGCTTCGAACAGCGCGAACCACCTACTGAAGACAAAGTGATCCAGGTCAACATGGGAGATGAATCCGACCCTAAGCCTATCTTCATAAGTGAAAGCCTATCATCATCCGAAAAAGAGGACCTTATATCACTCATCAGAGAGTATGTAGATGTCTTCGCTTGGAATTATGAAGATATACCTGGTCTTGACCCAAAAGTAGCCACACATCATCTCAACATTAACCCGGATGCAAAACCCGTCAAACAACAACAACGCCGGTTTCATCTAGAGATCATAGAAGCAATTGTGTCAGAAGTTAAAAAGCATATAGACTCAGGTTTTGTCAGAGAGGAACAACACCCAGATTGGGTAGCCAACATTGTCCCTGTTCCTAAGAAGAACGGTAAGGTCCAGATACGCATCGACTTTCGTGACCTTAATGCGACTTGTTCAAAAGACGAGTTTCCTCTTCCTATCACTGATGTCATGATTGACAATACTTGCATATATAAAAGGATGTCTTTTATGGACGGATTCTCCGGATATAATCAAATCAAAATATATCATGAAGATGAAAAGCATACTACGTTCAGAGCACCATTAGGGGTATATTTCTATATAGTGATGCCCTTTGGCTTAAAAAACACAGGGGCAACTTATCAACGTGTAATGAACACCATCATCCACGAACATCTTCGTAAGAAGATTGAATGCTACGTTGACGATATAGCAGTGAAAAGTTAATACAAAGGTGATCATCTTACAGACCTAAAGACAATGTTCGATATCATGTGAGCACATCAGCTGAAGATGAACCCAACAAAATCGTTCCTCGGGGTATCGAGCGGAAAATTCCTGGGATTTATCGTCACATCCAAGTGAATTTTTCTTGATCCAGAGAAAGTATGTGTTATCCAAGACATGCCGCCTCCAAAGAATCTCAGAGAACTTAGGGGTTTACAAGGCAGACTGGCTTACATTCAAAGATTCATATCAAATCTCTCAGGACGATGCCAACCTTTTTCCAAACTCATGAAAAAAGGAGTATCCTTCGCTTGGGATGGAGATTGTCAAAAAGCATTTGAAGAGATTAAGAGATATCTCACTCAACTGCCGGTTCTTGTGGCCCCAATATCGGAAAAATCATTCCTGTTATACGTAAGGGGCCATTGACCATTCTCTTGGAGCTTTATTAGCAAAGAATAACGATCAAGGCCAAGAGCAAGCCATCTATACTTAAGCAGGACCATGATGGGAGCCGAACAGTGGTATAATCCAGTCGAGAAAGAATATCTCGCCTTGGTATTCGCAGTCCAAAAGATACGACATAACCTGGTAGGACAAACAATTCATGTCATTTCTAAGGTAAACCCTTTGAGAGTTCTGATGATGAAACCATCATCCCTAAATTGCCGGCTCGCAAGGTGGGCCATCCTCTTGTCACAATATGATATGCAATTTATGCCCTAAAAAGCAGTCAAGGGTCAAGCGTTGGTAGACTTCTTAGCCGATCACCTGGTGCCAGGAACGTCTAAGTTGTATGAAGAATTACCTGACGAAATTGTCGAAGCTTGCGTAACTCAAGAAGTTATGCAAATTTGGAAATTATTCTTTGACGGTGCATCCAGGACCAATCCCAATGGAGCAATTACCGTGGGAGTAGGAGTAGTACTCATCTCTCCAAACGGTCAAGTGATCCCAAGGGGATTTTCCTTGATCGAGCCCTGCACCAACAATGTAGCTGAGTATAATGCTCTGTTGTTAGTGTTAGACCCTAGAGGGGGGGTGATTAGGGTCTTATGCTTATCTAATCCGATTATATGCCAATTAAAACTTATTAATAAGTTATCCTAGCAAATATGAAATACCACAAGATATATAAGCTAGGATAAGCAATGCAAACAAAGAGATATATCCTATATGATGAATATGTATATCTAAGGATATATAAACTAACACAAGATGATATATCCTATCAAAGAGATATAAAATGTGATATATGTAAGGATATGCAAACACAAGGGTAAACAATCTAAACTAGATAGTGGGCAATATAATCAACAAGCAATATACAAAGGCGATATAAGATATGAACATAAAAGTAAGTGCGCCAATGCAACCACAAACAACCAATATGATTACGGAGTTCGGTCCCCACGACCTACGTCTCCGCTCATACCTAGAGGAGATCTCCACTATCACAACCGGGTTTTCTACGTTCACCCGAACAATGTTTACACCTCACAATACAATCACTATACAATCACACCTCACACACTAAGTGTTGGTCCTAGCTCGTGTCCTCCTCCTCAAGTGCTCGGTTACAACCTCTCCCTAGGCACGTCAACCGACGCCACTCCTCTTGGATTTGACCCCGTCTCTCACCACACACTTCTCTCGGTGTACAAGTATATTACAAGTGAATCCTCACAATTAAGCACAATATAACAAATGATTGTTCTCTCTAACAAGGTGAGAACTCAATTAAGCTCACTCTCAATGTCACAAACCCACAACCCTAAATTATACTATGAATATAAATACAATAAGCTCAATAGGTTGTGTGTGAACAAAGAGTATCAATAAAACGATTTAAGCTAAACTCAATATAAATCTAGCTTATGGAAATTATAATCAAAATAATAAATTGCTAGATGAGTTTAGAAACACTTCTCTAAAGATGACAATAGATTGGGAGAAGAGTGAATGCTCAAACACCAAAGGATGATCTCCACTTGCTCTTGTGAAATTGAATTCACAAACTCAAACCCTCAATTGCTTAAAAGCTTCTTAAACCAAACTTAAACAAACACTAAACAAGTTTAAACCCTTGTTAAACTATTTTAAAACATTCTCTTGGTTAAACATGAAAGAGAGCAGCAATAGGGTATATATACCCACTCAAAGTCTCAGCCAAACCCCCAAGCAAAAGTCCAAAAAGGCCCAGAAAAATAGCCGTTAGTGTCTAACGGATCTATTGTCGGTCGACCGACAGAACGTTCGGTCGACCGAAAGAAAGAATTCGGTCGACCGACGGAAAATCCGGTCGACCGCGAGCAGGTCTGAAAAACAAAGAAACAGACTAACGTCGGTCGACCGGAAATTCTGTCGGTCGACCGATTTGAGCTCTCGGTCGACCGGACCGGTCGACCGACGAACTCTCTGTCGGCTACTGAGCACGAGAGCATAGGTTCGGTCGACCGAAAACTGACATATTCAAAAACTGATTTTAAAACGTTGTTTAAAAATATCAAATAAATTCCAAAAAATATAAAACTTTGGGGAATGATTGTAGACATGATAATAAACATGTTACAGTGACTGGTTATCAGAAAGGACCTCCCAAATAAAAAATATCATCATTTTCCCGATAATTTCAAGGATGTGCCGCCATCAAATGAAAGGCCCTCTGATTCTATTATGATGCAGTTTCTCAAACTCTGTATCGTAAATCACACGATGGGGTTTTGTTTCAATGTCTTTCTCGAAAGGAAGCAAAAGAAGCCCTCAAGGAGGTTCACAACAGGATGTGCGGAGCTCATCAACCCGGAGCCAAGTTGGGAGATCGCCTCTGACGAATCGGCTATTATTAGCTAAAAATATTTTCAGACGCAGTTGACTACGCTAAACGTTGCCACGTATGTCAAATTCACGGTGACTTCATCCATCAAGCACCAGGGAATTTACACCCCACGACTGCTTCTTGGCCATTTGAGATGTGGGGTATGGATGTTGTGGGACCGATCTCTCCCCCGACTTCCAAAGGACACCGGTTCATTTTGACCGTAACCGATTACTTCTCCAAATGGGCGGAGGCAATCCCGCTGAAGGAAGTCAAGACCTCGAATATGATTAAATTCATCAAACATCACGTCATCTACTGTTTTAGGGTCCCGAGATGAATTATTCACGACAACGGGACACAATTCGTTAGCTTTGGATTTCAGAGATTTTGTGATAAGTTTAGAATCCGAAGTGTCATATCTATGGCATATTATCTGCCAGCAAAAAGTCTTGCAGAAGCTTTTAACAAAACCATTGTGAAGCTTCTCAAAAAGTTTTTTCTAAGAGCCGACGCGATTGGGACGAAAGACTCGACGAATATTTGTGGGCCTACCGCACTACGGTGAGGACCCCTACAAAAGCTACATCATTCTCTTTGGTATACGGTTGTGAAGCTGTGCTACCATTAGAAATTCAGATCCCTTCCCTGAGAGTCGCCATCTCGACCAGAATGACAGACAAAGAGAAACATCAGCTGCGCCTTCAGGAACTTGAAGCCTTAGAGGACAAACGACTTCAAGCTCAACAACAGATCGAGTTCTATCAAGCCCGCATTTCTATAGCCTATAACAAAAAGGTTAAAGAATGGACTTTCAAGAAAGGTGATTTGGTTTTGGCCAACAGGCGACCCATGGTAATGACCCACAAAACCAAAAGAAAATTCAATCCCAAATGGGAAGGACCTTTTATGATAGAGACAGTCTATTCCAATGGAGTCTACCGTCTCATCGATAAAAAAGGTGATAGGCTTATGATACCAATTAATAGGAAATTTCTCAAGAAATATTACCCGTAGATTACAAAGTCTCTTTTCATCAACTTCCCCTAAGTAAACCTAGTTAGGGGTTGCCTACTAGGGGTTCGTTTGAACAAAGAGTGGTAATTGTTTTTCCTACTTTGTATATTGTCAAGTTAACATTACACCTCTGACGATCAAAGTTTCCGAGAATTATTATAATAAAGAAAATTTCCAAAATATTATTAGAGTGATCTAATGCTGTGGAAAGATCCCTAACAAATTGGAATGCGTCAAGTCTTCCTAAATGCAAGTTTTATAACTATAGTTTAAGTCTCAGAGTTACGTAAGTCTGTTTAGATGCAAGGCCAAACCCTACGTCTCTGACTGTTAAAAGGAGATAAGCCTACGTTCAAATCATTCAAACACGGAATTTCAACTATAACAAAGAAACTTCCAGAGATTACTCTAACAATAACAGAGAATCTCTAATCCAAAGCCAAGATCACAGCATGTCAAAAAGACACAGAAAATGCAAGGAAAAGACAAGCAACAGCAGTTCATTTCATACAGATAGTAAGTGTTTGAAGAAATAGTGTAAAGTTATTACAAAACCTAAATAAAGATAAGAGTTGCTGGAGCCTAAAATAAAAAGAAGCTTAAAAGGTAAGCTTCGGTTTCAGATACATTTTTTTCATGCTTCGCCAGCACCTCTTCTTCAGCCTTCTTGCGGAGTTGGACATCAGAAGCTACAGCTACAGCAAAAGCTTCTTGTTGCAGTGCTTGAATAGCCTCTTTTTCTTCTTTGAACCATTACCTCGAGGGTAGCATCCCCAAGGTCAAACTCTTCTTGGGTTATTTCCCCTACAACAAGTCTGGCCCTAGCTTGGCGACGCTATTTCTGCAAGCTCCAGATGATGGCCTTCTTCTCCAAGATCTCAAAAGCTTAGGCTTTGGCAGCAACCCTTTTCTTCAGCCTAGCATTACTGATGGCCCATTGTATCTTAGGCCTCAAATCTGTATGTTTCAGCTCCTCTAGGAAACGAGTGGCACCTGAGAAGCGGTGGATCTTCTCTACACAACGCCGAGCATGGTACAGGTCAACTTCAGCAAGATTATTCAGCCCCTCCTCGATAGAAGCTTGAAATTCATGGAAGGAGCCCCAGCCATGCATCATGATGGAGAAGGCTTGCTTCACCTGATTCTCCAGACGCCTAAGGAGGAAGAGAGTACAATCAGGTGCCAGATAAGAAGCCTCATCAGTCACCCGCTCGAAACCCTCGCTCGGGGGGATCATGAAGATTAGTGGAATGAAAGGGGTATAGCCCGAATCATGGGACATGAGGCGCTCAGAAGTAGAAGCCCCACCGTACAACAAAACAAATAAAAAAAAGTCAATAAAAATAGATGATTTCAAACGTAGGGGTCCAGACATGCGTCAAGATCAACTTGAACGCAAGGGATCTAGACCCGCGTTGAATCATTATGAACGCAGTGAATTAAAATTACGTTATGAGCTTTCAGGATGATCATGGAAGGAGCCCCAGCCATGCATCATGATGGAGAAGGCTTGCTTCACCTGATTCTCCAGACGCCTAAGGAGGAAGAGAGTACAATCAGGTGCCAGATAAGAAGCCTCATCAGTCACCCGCTCGAAACCCTCGCTCGGGGGGATCATGAAGATTAGTGGAATGAAAGGGGTATAGCCCGAATCATGGGACATGAGGCGCTCAGAAGTAGAAGCCCCACCGTACAACAAAACAAATAAAAAAAAGTCAATAAAAATAGATGATTTCAAACGTAGGGGTCCAGACATGCGTCAAGATCAACTTGAACGCAAGGGATCTAGACCCGCGTTGAATCATTATGAACGCAGTGAATTAAAATTACGTTATGAGCTTTCAGGATGATAAGGTTTAATTCTACGTCAAACATAGCAGGATCAAACCAGTATGTCGAAATGAGGGGATCAACCCTTTCTTTTGTCAATAAACACAGAAGTTTCTTTCCGCACTCGAAATTAAGGGATCGACCCTTCATTTCGTCAATGAACACAGGAACTTCTTTCTGCGCTCGAGATTAAGAAGACGAATAGTTTTCGTCAGTGAATGCAGAAGTTTCTTTCTGCGCTCAAGATTAAAGAGATGAACTGTATTCGTCATCATTAAACAGAATCCGTCTAAGGGATTTTGAAGAAAACTCATTGAAAAGAATGCTAGACGGAGCAGATCAACTTTACATACCTTAAGGACCAGACGTCGGTGGAGGTGGCGTCACTGGTGACCCAGAGGTCGACCCAGGAGCGTCCCCCATCGGTGACATCTCGTGCTCAGCCCCTTCGTCCTTTCGCAAGCAGACTTTCTTGAAAGCCATGGCCGAGGACGATGCGAAATAGTCGAAGGGTTTTGGAATTAACGAGAAGAAACTCATTTTTGAGTTCAAGAAGGAAGTCTAAGCGCTTGAGGCTCTTGACAAGACCAATCAGGTCTATTTATAAACAATCAATGTGGATGATATGGAGTTCCGAGACTCCAACCAAGTGTGGTCTCTTCGTCATCATTATAGTCGTTTAGACTTCTGATAAGACGCAGGACGAGACTTTGCGTTTAAAAGATATGTAGGCGAAGTCAAACGCAATGATCTGGAGATGCGTTCAAATACCTAACATTGTTCCAGACAGGCTTAACCTTAGGTTTAAAGGCCCAAACGTAGGGGGTACCTCTGCCCCTGCGTTCCCAAAATATGGTGCTGAATCTCTACAGGCACGTAGTGCGCCCTCCTAAAACCAAATTAGTCGACAAATTTTATTTTTTTTAAGTTTGTCAAGATAGCATCATACTTACGATGACTTTCATTATCACGGAGTTTGAATTCTGCATGTATCACTCTGTCACGTAATAATAATTCTTTTGTCGGAATTAACTTATCGACTCTCATCAATAGAGCGATAGGTCCTTAAAGTTGCTCCTATCGCAACACTTCTAACTTATCGACTCTCGTCAATAGAACGATAGGTCCTCAAAGTTGCTCCTATCGCAACACCTCTAACTTATCAACTCTCATTAATAGAGTAATAGGTCCTCAAAGTTGCTCCGATCGTAACACTTCTAACTTATCGACTTTTGTCAATAGAGCGATAGGTCCTCAAAGTTGCTTCGATCGTAACACTTCTAACTTATCGACTCCCGTTAATAGAGCGATAAGTCCTCAAAGTTGCTCCGATCGCAACACTTCTAACTTATTGACTCTCGTTAATAGAGCGATAGGTCCTCAAAGTTGCTCTGATCGTAACAATTCTAACTTATCGACTCTCGTTAATAGAGCAATAGGACCTCAAAGTTACTCCGATCGTAACACTTCTAACTTATCGACTCTCATCAATAGAGCGATAGGTCCTCAAAGTTACTCCGATCGCAACACCTCTAACTTATCGACTCTCGTCAATAGAACGATAGGTCCTCAAAGTTTCTCCGATCGCAACACTTCTAACTTATCGACTCTCGTCAATAGAGCGATAGGTCCTCAGAGTTGCTTCGATCGCAACACTTCTAACTTATCAACTCTCATCAATAGAGCGATAGGTCCTCAAAGTTGCTCCGATCGCAACACTCTCAGTTTGTCAACTCCCACAAATAGAGCGACAAGACCACAAACTCACCATGTTAATATGACACCTCTAATATTTATAAGTTTCTTCCAGTGCTTAAAGTAAAGGTATAATACAGGAAGAATAAACAATCTCTCTTATGATATCAAAACGATATTTCATGGTTCCATGTCAGAATATGATATGCAAAAGAAACGATGAAAAACCAAAACATCACTACTTTTATTCAAAGGAAAACAAAGCAACAAGAAGATAAGTGTTGTTCCTACCAAAAGAACGATACAAAAATAGACTCATCAATTCATCAAACTGAATGAGGCAAGCTGAGACTTAATGTCAGAAAGTTTCTCTTCATGGTCAGCTTGCACCAACATCTCAGCCCGCTTCCGAAGCTCATCCTCGCTAGGTAACATGGCAGCAATCTCCTTTTTAGCTTCTTCAAGAACATTAGCTTCTGTACGATAATCTACTAGAGAGGTTGCGCTTTTGACGTTGAGCTTAGTGACAATAGCTTCTTCTCGTTTGAATTGAGCCTTCAACCTAGCCAACTCTACTTCAGTGGCAATGGTCTTCTCTCGTAAATTCTCTAAAGAAGTATTAGAGAGTGATAGCTCAGCTTATTTTTGAGCATGCAACTTCTGCAGATGTTTCACCTGAACTTCTTTCTCAGCTATATGATGCTGAGCTGCTTCATACTTATTACCTTCTTCGGCTCGGATGTCCTCAAGCGTCGACGCAATCTGCGCTTGGATGTCAGCACGACCTAAGGCCTCTAAGAACCTCAGTTGTGCCTCTAAGTGTAGAATGGCCTCCGAACAATGCTCAACTACCGGAATATCCCCCACAAACTTGAGGTTGTTCAAACTATTTGTGAGCATAGGCTTGAAAGTTTCAAAAGTATCTCGACCGACCAACGCAACCTCAATCACTTTCTTTGTTAGACTTTCTAAATAATTAAGAGAAATCTTGAGGAAATCTAGCTTGTCCGTGGGACTCGAAGCAGCGATGGGCGGTGGTATAGAAACTTCTGAAGATGCAGAGCCAAGTAAAAGACCAGCAGGCGATTTCGGCGTAGTAGCTTTAGAGGGAATGTCGACATCCAATTGAAATGGGCCTGATTGGAGAGCCATAAGTTCCCCCATTTTAGATGATCTTGGCACGTCTACAACCTCTGTCGGGGCCAAAGAGATCTTTAATAAAGTCGTCGGTGGGAGAGTTGCCGTTGAGAGCTCCAAGCAAAGTGGCTCTGATACCCGAGTTGGTGGTGGTACAAGCTGTTACATCGGAGGAGGAACGACAGTGGCCGCCTCATGTATCATAGGATCTACACGAGAAAATGATTTAAATGCAGAACAAAAATGAGTCATGTTTCGGAATGAACGACGCTTACCAGTGAGAGGCAGGGGAATATAGGCTGACGCCTTGTCAGAAGAAGGTGCTGGTGGGATATCCCACTCACTGGGATCATCGCTGTCATCACCCAAGTTATCATTATTCTCATTACTTTCACTTTGGTCGCCACCATCATCTGTATAATTCTCACCATCGTTATGAGATGAAGGTTCATAATCCATAGGCTCCTCCTCGTCTATGGGCAAAAATGCTGGTGGATTTTCGGTGATGATAGGTTTTGATATGACTCCAGTAGTAGGGCTGGGTTGTGTGTCTCCTATAGGTGGTAATAATACAGAAGCCAAAGGAGATTTGTCCGCTGATAAGTCTTGCTGGGTAGCCACTGTAGGATCTTGGACCGAAAGTCTATCTTCTTCCATATGAGGAGCAATAGAGGCAGTATCGTGAAGTACGTCTTTAGGGGCAAATTCTGCTCCCCTTGCAAATGATTCATCTCCACGTTCTTCTTCATTTAGTGAACGAAAAGAAGAAACGGGACCTCCTAGAGCGAGACCAACTGTAGGAAGACCAGGCTGGGGCGAGAGTCCCATAGCAGTAGACTCTCGTTCTTCCTCTTCTGCATGCCATGCTTTCCAAGCATCTGACATAAGCTTAGAAGTAGGAGGCTCGAGTGCTAACTTTCGTCGAGCTCGTTTATCATACTTGGCTTCTTCAGTCGGGTCAAGTGCTCTTTTTCTAGTAGCACTTTTACTCCGAGTCTTGACTCTCGAAGGTTCAACCTCGTGAGTATCGGGCATCCTGGTCTCTTCCTGAACTCCCTCTAGTGATTGTCGTCGTTCATCTTCAGTAATCGTCTCTTCATACGACAAGTATTCTTTAACCCCCTGGCACGAAACTTTTTAGCACTCCTCTTTGAAGCATACCATTTGTGAATGTCCTTCAGGCAGGAAGTATTCATGTTTTAGGCTGAAACTTGAGAAGCAGCTTGGTACCACGTATAAAAGCTTAAAGAAGTATGGACGTTGGGTATCTTATGTGGCAGTTGAAACTTTGCTCCAGTACAGCCTGCCATCGAATAATACCAAGCCCTTGCTCCTTCATACACATTCCCTGTGAACGCAAGGGTGGGGTTTGGATTCCCGATGTAAATTTAATCATAGCCAAATTGCCGAGAAAAGCAATAAGGTTGATATGGTTCAATAAAGAATTTCTTTCTTTATCAGAAAATAAGATAGCCTAGACAAATAATTATGAGCCACCAGAAGGTAAAAGAGTTCCGCCCCGGAGTGTCTTGATAGATCTCTCCATACGCACCGCCTTCGAAAAAAGGAAACTTGCAAGTGATCTCGTAATTATAATCCCGCCTAAATATTTCGCGGAATTTTACCTGATACCAACCGACCCATGGGGCGGTCTCCAATTGTTGGACGAGAGGAGCCGAAGTATCGCGTGATTCCGGGGTCGACATTATTGAAGGACAATGTAACACAAATCAGGATACCAAATAAATATATGGCATCGGCACCTGAGGGGTTGGGGTTTGAATGATTGTTTTCCCATCTGAGACTAATTTCTTAACGGCAATAAACTCAGAGGCTAGTTCCCGTAGACCACTCTGCAAGCAGCATACCATGGCTGAAAGGAGATTTAGAGGTCGTCCATGAGCCAGGAGAACAGCTGGGTATAATACTTCTACTGTAATAGCGTCCACCGGCCTAGTGGGTACCACACAACGTTTCAACCAAAGAGTAAGGAAACCAACGAACAAAGCCATGTCGGAGATTGGGATTTCTGCTTGATAATGGAAGCTTTCGAATGTGGTGAAAGCCGGAAAGACGTCTTCCTCTACCTCGCAAGTATAGTAGGAGGTTGCATCATTGATACGCTCATTGATTTCCTCAAGAGTACTGGCAGCTAAGCAAGTCACTTCAGCATCCTTGTCCCACAGATTTCGGAAAAGATACTCTGCCCATTTTCCTTGTTTCACACCACTGGCCCTTTTCCCGGTAGTTTGTGCACATATCTAAAAATGACACATCAATTCCCAGTAAGTGTCATAGATTTCTGGGGCACCATGTTTTAGGATCTCTAACTCCCTATTTTCGGGAACAAACTCCTTATAAGGCAGCTCTCCAAAAGACAATGCGGAGATCTCAAACATCTCATGAAGAACGAAACCCAATTCACCAGCAGGAGTGAAAAAGGTACCGCTGTGAGGATTGTAAAATTCCAGCATAGCAAAAAGTTCGCTATAATTTGGAGAAATCCCATATCGAGTGGCTATTATTAGAGTTCTCAACTCTGAAATCCTCAAAGGTTCTTCTAGCTCCTCTAAGACAAAATTTATCATCCGGTCCCCCCAGTCTGTCTTACTTAAATGTACCCATGTTGGAGCCCTGAAATCTTGAGCGGGGAACTCTCCCTTGATGGAGATAAATTTTCTAATAAAGACCTCCGCCAGCTTAGCAGGTTCACCGACAGGATGTTCCTTTTTGAATGAACCCGGCTTCAAGGCCACAAAATGATTAAAACCAGCCGGATGAGTGCCCCGAGGAGTGATGTGCCTAGTAGCAACACCTCCTTGGTCCTGAACGAGTTCCCAATCCATTGACCGTGGGATAGAAGTGCACTGATAATAAGAAATCGGCCACATTCGCTCCAAGTTGGGAAGGAAAAGGCAACGGTTGTTGACGGCCCTCAGCCATTTGTAGTTTCCCTCAAACATCCGCTTGGGATCCATTTTAACAAAATCCCCAAAAAGGAAGGATGATTTCTTTAAAATCTCACGTTATGCGATTTCAAATTTAGCATCCGTAACCAAGGACCTGAGAGTCTCGGGGAAAGCTTGAGTGATAAGTTTCGCCCGCTCTTTGTTGGTGTCCTAGAATATTGGATACTCTAATTGAAAGCTAAAAATTGTATTCTTCTCCACACCTCCCGTATGACCAAAGTAGTGGTTGAAAGAAAGAGGATCATTGAAGTAGCACACTACAAATAGAAAAGAAAATCAGTCAGTTGAACGAGGGAGTCTAACTCAAGAACGCACGGTCCAGATCCACGTCCAAAGTTTTAAATGCAAGGTCTAGACCCGTGTCTAAATTCCTAAACGTAAGGACCATACCCGCGTCTAAATTCCTAAACGTAGGGTCCATTCCCGCATACAGAACGCTAAACGCAGGGTTTTGACCTGCATTCAAAATTCGAAACGCAAGGTCTGAACCTGCGTTGAAATATCATGAACGACGGAGCTAACCATGCGTTCTAAAATAGAGAAACACTGAGGGTTTGTTAGACCCTAGAGGGGGGTGATTAGGGTCTTATGCTAATCTAATCTGATTGTATGCCAATTAAAATTAATTAACAAGTTATCCTAGCAAGTATGAAATATAACAAAATATATGAGCTAGGATAAGCAATGTAAACAATGAGATATATCCTATATGATGAAATATATATGCAAGGATATATAAACTAACACAAGGGTAAACAATATGAACTAGATAGTGGATCATATAAATAATGAGCTAATGACAATGGCGACAAGAATTATAAACACAAGTATAAATAAACGCCAAAGCACACTCAAACACAAGATATGATCACGGAGTTCGGACCTTCCGTCCTACGTCTCCGCTCCCCACTCCTGGGGAGAAATCCACTATCACAACCGGGTTTTCTACGTTCACCCGAATAACGTTTACACCTCACAGTATCAGTTTTCAACGCTCACCGATCAACGTCACTCCTCACAATCGGTTTTCTAGTTCACCGAAAACTTCACAACACACTCTCGGTTTTCTAGCTCACTGAAAACCTTACAACACTCACAATGTAACAACAAATGATTTGTTCTCTAATACAGGTGAGAACTCAATTAAGCACAACTCAAAGTTACAATCTCTCACCACCCAACTATACTATGTATGAAAGATACAATAAGCTCAATGTGGGTGTGTGTAACAATGAGTGAAATCAAAATCAAACTAAACTCAATTAAAATCTAGCATATAGAAATTATAAACAAAATAATAAATAGCTAGAGATGAATTTAGAGATTCTTCTCTGGATAACAAGATGGAGAGATGGAGATTGAAGCCCAAACAAGAAGATAATCTTCTCCACTTGTGAAAACCAAAACAGCTTTAAACCAAACCCTTAAACAAGCTTAAAACAAGCTTAAACCCTTTTTTAAAACCCTTGTTAAAAACTTTTTGGCTTTGTTGAAAAAGAACAGCAATAGGGTATTTATACCCACTCTAAATCTCAGTCAAAAACCCCAAGCCAAAAGACAAAAACAGCCCCAGCAAACAGCTCAGGAAAATAGCCGTTGAAGTCCAACGGATCTATTATCGGTCGACTAGAAATTCTGTCGGTCGACCGATGGAGAAAAAAAACACGAAGACCAGCTCTGGACAATCGTCGGTCGACCGGTAGGGTCGACCGATGGAGCTTTCGGTCGACCGGACCGGGCGACCGACCAACTCTCTGTCGCATGGTAAGAAATGAACAAATGATCGGTCGACCGTCTGATTTGCTGATTTTAAAATGTTGTTTAAAAATATCAAATAAATTCCAAAAAATATAAAACTTTGGGGAATGATTGTAGACATGATAATAAACATGCTACAGCGACTGGTTATTAGAAAGGACCTCCCAAATGAAAAATATCATAATTTTACAAAATAGTCCAAAACACGAAAATGCAAACATGTGAATTTTGACACTTAGGCTAAACCATGTTTTGAAACTTTGCACAATGATTATGTAGTCTTAATAAAATATGTATATGAATATTGTTAAGTCTAAGAACTAATAATATGATATTTTCACAAATACATTAGAGAATGAAACATAGGAGTATGTATATGAAAATATATTTGTTTCATATCTAAGTAGATAAACCAAATCACAATAATAAATATGAAATATGTGATTTCATATTATAAACATGAAAACTCAATACCATGCATGTATATATATCTATATATATGCATAGAAACCAAAACTTATGTATATATATATAACTATATATATATATATTCAAAAACTATGTATGTATATATATATCTATATATATGCATAGAAACCAAAACTTATGTATATATATATAACTATATATATATATATATACGAAGAAACCAATTAATGTGTGTGTATAGATATTGAGCTTAGAGTATATAACACACATAATATAAAATCTAAAACTACATTACCCAAGCAATCTTAATCTTCAATTAAGCTTGACTTGGTACACTTGCGGATAAAGCTTGAACTTGATCTTTAACTTGAATTGTACGTTGCTTCACTCCACAATTCCGCCAACCTCCTCTTGATATGATCGTGTAGGCTTAATTCATCCAACCTCCAACTACGTTGTTTGTCTACAATACATAGGAATGCACAAACACTAGACAAACAACATTAGTAGTAAATTGTTTATAAATCATCATCAAAACAAGAAGGCCAACAGGGTTATCTCTATGTTCTAATGGTGGAATGCAAACCACCAATCAAAGATTGAGGATAAAGAATCTGTCAAAACAATTTACGATTGCCCAAACTTACTGTTAATCGAGAAAATCGGAGATGACAGTGCGGCGGTTTGAACATCCCCGGAGGATTTAGTCGAAGGAGCACCCTGAGCTTGGGCGATCTATGATTTAGAAGCAATTTTCTTCTTGGGAGCCATTCTAATCGTAGCGCAGAAGATATAGAATGGTTGATGAAGGATTTAAGAATGAATTTTTCCTTCGTTGAAGCACTGGAGAAGATGAACATGAACCATGTTAAGTTGTTGACGGAAGAGTAAGAAAGAGAAAAGTCAAATGATATTTTGATTTGACCTCAGTGGTTCATTTATATACAGCTATAGTTGTCAAATCAGCGTTGGGTTTTAGGCGAAATCCCACCCAAAACGTGATTTTTGTGTTTTCAAATAAGGGATTTCAACCTCTAAACGCATCCTCACATTCAGATGGTCAAATGCACGATTTAGCCTTGCATTTTGGTGATCGATCTCAGTCTATTACGCAACTAACCCTTTCAAAGGGCTTAACATTCTAACCAAGAGTAATAACGATATTGTTAAAATCATTACCCCAGTTGAGCTGATCAAGTAAAGAGATAAAATGGGTTGCTCTGAGACTGCCTTCCTGGCCAAACTTAGGATAAGGCCCTTCTCATACAGGCTTGTGGTTCTCTCTGTCTATGACAATGGATCTGTCTTCAGCCCAGAGGTGCTCAACCTCACTGAGGATGACCTCGTTGACAAGTTCGTAGCTAGTGTTTCTATGGTTGCTTCGCTGTCCTTGGCCCTCTCTTACCCAACTCTTGTAGTTGCGTCTCACATGTTCATTAATTCCTACAAGAATTTTCTGGACAACTGAATGCACCTCATCGTAGATCGAGTGGAGTATCTCAAAGACCCAGACAAATTCGTTGTCATCATTATTCTTGTTTGGTTCGTCAATAATGACTTGGGATTTAGCTTGTTTGACTAAGTTCATTATCATCAAGACGTAAAAGTTACCTTCCAGACAACCAGGTTCACGATGTCTTCAAGTCAGACGAAGTAAGCAATCAGTCAATAAAATTTTGGGACCCAAAGTATTCTGAAAATTCGTCCTAGTCAACTACGAACTTTTAAAAACTTTGGAGGTGGTTCTGTAGACTGTCTAAAAATCATAATAGATAGTTCACCCTTATCAGACTTCAACCGATAGTTTGGACTAAGAAGGTCACAATCAGACGACTTTCATGTCAACTAAGAAGGGATTACAAGGCAATAATTTCTTCAAATCGAGGTGCGGAACTCATCCCTGCATCCCAGAGATTGAGATACAAGTGATTACGTTCCAAAATCAAAGCAACACGATCACTACATCTTTAGCTGTCAACGCAGCTCAAGCACAGCGCAGACGCAGCACAAATGCAGCTCTAACGCACCGCGTTCACAGCCGCTGAACGCAACACAAACGTGGTACCAATTCAACCGTGAACACAACTCAAGCTCAGACGCTGACGCATCATCCAAAAGTATACGCGGGTTCATGCCCAGCAATGCAAGACTTGCGATTGACCTGTTCAAACCTAATCGTAGCAATTCTGAAACTGCTCTTCACCCACGATTTGGGGAGTGGTTTACGTGGGTTGTTACACCCGATTAATAGAGCGACTAAACCCTCATTTATGTGCAGATTATGGGGGTAGTTATACCCCTAATATCCCTATAAATATCAACAAACTCAACAGAGTTAAGGATTGGATTTTTGAGATCGGATTCTAGAGAGGAGAAAATCTGGAGGCAACAATCTTCAACAGCCGAAAATTTCCAGATATTTGATACTTGGCTTCTCAACTGAATTATTTTCGGTTCAAACAACTCTTTTTCACTAGAGTTACAAAGCTCATCAAGAGTTCTTGATTAGTTCGACCACACAAGTCAGTTGTTCTAGTGAATTGAGACGTTCGGATCGTCAACGGAGAGCAAATTCGACGCGAGCAATCGAATGAGGCACTCCATCGCCACCTAAGGAACCTAGAATTAAACAAAGGGGAGAATCCAGATCATTCTCCTCTCTTTTGTAATCGGAATTCAAATTGTAATTAAGATCGAGAGAATACAAATCAAATTTCTTTTATTTCTTTTATTACGAATTTTCCACCAAACAAAAACCCTATAAGCCTTACTTCGAGGTGCATATCCTAAGAAAATACCAATATCAATTTTAGAATCAAATTTATCATAGTGATCTTTTGTATTTAAAATAAAACATTTATAACCAAAGATGCGAAAATATCCAATGAAAGGAGTTTTTCTATAAAATAGTTCATAAGAAGTTTTCTTAAGCTTTGGTCTAATCAAAACATGATTTAAAACATGGCAAACCGTATTAACGGCTTCCGCCCAAAAATAATTAGGCAAATCAAAAGAATTTAATATAGTTCGTGTCGTTTCTTGTATGGTGCGATTTTTCCGTTTAACAACACCATTTTGTTGTGGTGTTCTTAGAGCAGAAAACACATGAGTTATACCACGATACGCACAAAAATTATAGATAAAGATATTTTGAAATTCACCACCATGATCACTTCTTATTTTAACAACTTTCAAATCTTTTTCATTTTCAATTCTTTTAACATGATTTGAAAATTCTTCAAAACATTCATCTTTACTTGCAAGAAAGATTGTCCATGTAAAACGAGAAAAATCATCAATGATAACAAAAACATAGTATTTGCCTCCAAGAGAGGTAACACACATAGGACCAAATAAATTATGATGAAGTAATTGCAAGGGTTTAGAAGTTGATACCTCATTGATGGATTTGAAGGTAGACTTAGTTTGTTTACCTTTAGCACAATCTTCACATATGGTGTCTTTGATGAAATGCAAGTTTGGTAACCCTTTTACAAGATTCCTCTTGGACAATTTAGATATCAATTCCATGTTCGCATGTCCAAGCCACTTATGCCAAATCCAAGGGTTTTCATCAACCGCCGCAAGGCACTTGACATCTTAATCTACTAGTTCATTCATCTCAAAAATGTAAACATTAGATTTTCTATTAGCAACAAAAATAGTTTTTCCATTTGAGCTAACATTAGCAACAAAAATAGTTTTTCCATTTGAGCTAACAATGCATTTGTCCGGTTTAAAAGAAATATCAAAACTTTTATCACTCAATTGGCTAATGCTAAGAAGATTATGATTCAAGCCATTAACCAAATAAACATCTTCTATTACGGGAGAGGGTGTCTTACCAATACATCAAATACCAATGATTTTACCTTTCTCTCCACCACCAAAGGAGACACTACCTCCTTCAATCCTTGATAGGGTTGCAAAAAGCTCTTTGTTGCCCATCATATGATGTGAGCAACCACTATCAATGTACCACATCTCACTACGTCGTTGCCGTGATGTTCCCTACAAGAGATGAATGTGTAGTAACTTTAGGTACCCAAATCTTGGGTCCTTGGTGGTTAGTAATCTTGGTATCTTTGGGTACTCATGTCATTCCATAAAAATCATGATTGTTTTTAATCCTACAATGAGTAGAACTATGATCACGTTTCATGCAATATGTGCATACAAAATTTCTCTTGTGTGTAGAGGCATGAGATCTATGAAATCTATTTCTTTCATGATGATGATAATTAGCATAAGCATGAGTGGGTCTAATCCTACCACTCTCAATTTCAAGTCTTTCAATCTTGAATCTTAATTGTTTGTTTTCAAAATCAAGATCCCCTAGCAATTCATCTTTTAAAGCAAGAGAGGTTTGTAGTTGTTCTAGTTTGGCATCACAAGAAGCATGCAACTTTTTAAAGGAAGAAAATTCTTTTGTCATTCTTTTAAACTCAATGTTTAATTCTTCTAATGTCGTAGGTAGATCACATTGCATATAAAAGGATTCACTTTCGGTGTCGGAAACTACCTTCTTTTTATAAGCCATGAAGCAAATGTTGGGATCATGAAAAGCAAGTTTAGCTCCTTCTTCATTGCTATCTGAATCACTTGGTTCGGATTCCTCCCATCCGGCATACATGGCTTTCTTATTCTTATACTTCAAGTATTTCTCCTTAAGCTTGGGGCAATCCTTAGCGATGTGACCCGGTTCATTGCATTCAAAGCACTTTCCTACACGTGAAGAAAATTTGTTGTTAGATCGGGAATTAAACTTCTTGTTCATTTTAATGAGTCTAGAGATTCTTCTAGAGAGGTGAGCCACTTCTCTAGAAAAATCAACTTCACTCTCCGACGATGATGAGGAGTTATCACTAGCTTCTTTGAGAGCTATGGTCTTCATTTTTGGTGATGGCTCCTCAACATCCTGCGGGGGCACTTCCTCCTTCTCCTTTCCCTTGAGCTTTTTTATCATGAACCTTACGCTTACCGATGAGGCCATCGAGAGCTAGAGTAGTAAGATCGTGAGCTTCTTCTATGGCCGTAGCTTTGGGTTCCCATGCCGGAGTCAATGAACGAAGGATCTTGTAGTTCATCTCTTAGATAGTTAATTTCTTGTCAAGACCATGCAATTCATTGATTATGTTAGTGAAGCGAGAAAACATAGCATTAATGGATTCATTAGGAAGCATCTTAAATAACTCATATTCATGCATAAGCCCACTAATCTTGGATTCCTTAACTTGGGGGGTTCCTTCATGTGTAATACATAATTTCACCCATATTTCGTATGCGGTTGCACACGTAGAAACCTTATTATACTCATTGGGGGAAAGACCGGAAATTAAGGCGTTCATGGCCTTTGCATTGAGATTGGCTTGGTGCCTTTCTCCATCGGTCATGTTCCCGACTTTGGGTTTTTCTACATATTTCTTCTCTATGAGTTCTAGAATGTCAAGATCAATGCAACGAAGGTAAATCCTCATCTTAGCCTTCCAATAAGCAAAATTACTATCGGTAAAAAATGATGGTCTAGTGGAGGATTGTCCCTCTAACATATGCATATTCATTAAAGCCTCCATAAGATTTTTTTTCTCTAAGGTGGTTAGACCAAAAACTAATATGGAGACCAAGCTCTGATACCAATTGTTGGACCCTAGAGGGGGGTGATTAGGATCTTAAGGCTATAATAGTATAATAAAAAATAAGACAAGCAATAAACCACAAAATGAACAACTATAGAAAATGAGATAGAGTTAGAAATCGTTATCCAAGTGACGCGCGATGTGTTAACGAGGTTCGTCCCGCTGACCTACGTCCCCGCTCCCTACTCTCGAGGAGAATCCACTACACAACCCGGTTGGAAGCCGGAAATTCTTCTACACAGTGATCTTCACAAGATCTCACAACTACACAATTGATCACCATAAGATCTCACTCCCACACGGTTGATCTCCACAAGATCAAGCTCTCAACAGTAGTAATGGTGTATAGTAATAGTGTAAAAACTCTCTTTACAATGTCCTTATGGTAAGGAGAAAGATTACACTGAAGCTAGGAAGTGAAACTGAAAACAGAGAAAATCAGGTTTTGAAAGTTTGCTCTCAAGAAAAACAGATCTCTGATATTTTAAAATATTTAGGACACTTGAAGAAGAAGGAGTATAGGGGGTTTAAATAGGAGAAAACACAGCAGTTTAAACCCATACCCAAATCCCCCAAAACCTGGAAAAATCGGCACCTGAAATCTATACTAAAAAGACCGTTTGAGTAAGCAGCGGTCGACCGTGAAAATCTCGCGGTCGACCGCGAGCCACTTTCGAGGTTCACTAAAATTCCAGAAACTTTTACGGTCGACCGTGAGAATTTTTGAGCTGACTGTCGACCGTGGCAGTTGACCGCGAAAGTTTCTACTACCCACTCAGAAAAGAACATAGGTGTGATCGACCGTGACGGTCGACTGCGAACTGATACAAACTGACACTGTTTTGAAACCTGTTTTTGACTCTATAAAATCTGTAAAATATTTGGATGACTTCCAAAAAATGTGAAACTTTGTAGAATGTTTTTAACACTAAAAACAAATTGTTTAGAAAAGGAATTTTCCGAGTAGGTCCTCATACTTTGTGAAAAATGAAATTTTGTCAAAACGCTTAAAAATATAAGTATGAAAATGTGTGTGATATCCCAATAGCTTCAAGTAAAATATAAAACTACTTGCCTACATTCTAGCACTAGAGAGAAAAGAAAAACTAGCTAATATCCTCACATAGAATTATAACTCTTTGAGTCTTGATATAGCTTGAGTTGATGAAGCTTCTCATTGCATTTGTTGTTCTTGAATTAACATTGCTTCATCACTATGCCTCCTCCTCCTTTGGATATCATCGTTGTACCCATATTCCATCCAATCCTCCATACATAGTACTAACAAGCTTGATATATATTAACTACAATGTCACTTAACAAACAATTAGTACCGATAATGGTGGTTGTAAAACATCATCAAAACATAAGGGCTAACATACATGAGCGTATGTTGTAATCATCTAAGAAGTTTAGAAAAATTAATTGAATTAACACTAAACGGAATATGTGGATAACACTATCTACTAAAACGAATACAAACTTTTTCCAAAGGTGGGCCTATAATCATAGAATGGAGTTTAATAAGCAAGCTGGATAACTTGACACAAATTAGAATGCAATCCAAATAAATAAAGATATTACTACCAAACAACTAAAAGAAAAAAAACAAATAAATAGAAGGTAGCAAAACAAGCTGTAGGCTTTTTTTTGGAATAATTTGTCATTGTATTATAATTAGAAATAATATTCTTTTTTTTAGAGATACATAATGTTATCATGCCTTGGTATTCTACATATATACTCTTCAAAGTCAATTTCGGCAAGACTAACGTCGAGAACTTGAACACTATTTGAATTTTGTTACATGTACATTTTTTCTATATCTAAGGTGGATGCTAGAGATGGAAATATTTACAATATGAGACCAGTCAAACCATTTGTTTTGTATATAAAATTGGTAAGTACCTTTTACATCAAATATTAGCAAAAGTTATTATTAAATTTAAAAAAACACAAATATCGTCATCTTCATAAGCAATATTTTCCTCTGGTTGAACTAATTTTTTAAGAAAAATCAAATTATCATGCACGACTAATCAGAGATATAATTTGAACCTACAAAATCATTAAGATGGCTCAAAGTCCGCTATTATCTGTAGGAAAAAATTAAAAAAATAATAAAATATGAGTCCAACAATCTTAACGTGTGGGCCTGATCATTTCTTTTTCTTTAGAGAAGAGAGATAGAGCATTGCTGTTATAATGATATATATTGAAGTTCAGGGGGTTATTTAAATATGGGTGAGAGCAGGGTTTTATGAAACTTCCCAAAAAATTCTGTGGAAAAATCAAAACTACTTCTTTAAGTTAGTCCCCAAACTCCAAACCCAGACCCAACTCCTCGTTCTCATCGACCACGACGACCTCTAATTAGTCAGGATCCTCTACTTAACCGACAAAAAAAACCTCTCTCTCGAGCAATGCAGACAGCGAAGGTTCTGAGCCTCGGCGGCGACAGCCGGCGCGTCCAGTGCTGTGCCGCGAGATCGTTCTTACTTTCCTCCTCCGTCGCCGGCGAAGCGGAGCCAAATAACTCCGTTGCTGGCTGAGAGATTGAGGATGGGTAGTTTGCTTGAGGATGGACTATGAGATTGGGATTAACAAAATTTCCACTGTCGAGACCATTACCAATCTCCTTCAGGTATAATTTCATTTGATTGTAAAGAAAAGAATTGCAAGATTCTAAGAATTTAATAAATATAAGGTTACCTGTGAGATTGATGATATACAACCACAGATCTTCTGGCGATGATGATAATCTTTGAAGGCTTTAGGCTTTTGAGAAAGGGATCAATTTTTAGGAGAGAACACTTAGGGCCTGTTTGTTTCGCACAAAAATGAAGAAAGTGGGGGAAAGAAAATAAATTTTGATGTTTTTCTCTACTTTTTGATGTTTGGTTCACATCAAAATTCAGAAAGAAAGTGAGAGAGAAAATGAGTTGTCACCATATTATTGGATGAGGTGGGTAATTTTTAATATTTTCCTCCACTTTCTTTATTTTTTGTTCTTTCTTGTGTTTTGTTCATTCTTAAAACGAAGAAAATAAATGAGAGAAAATGAGTTGTCATTATATTATTGGATGATGTGACCCATACTTAGGAAAATCAATTTTCTTTTTTTTTGGAGGAAAGAGATAGAAGGAAATTTTAATGAGATGTGATGAGTTGTCACCATATTATTGGATGATGTGAGTAATTTTTAAAGATGGTAGAAAATAAAAGAAAGTTGGGTGAGGTGAGTTAGATGAGTTGATTGATGTGACTCATTTCTTGTGTTTAGTTTATTTTTAAAAGTAAGAAATGAGATGTGATGGGATGAGTTGTCACAATATTATTGGGGAAAAGTGGAAAAAGTGAAGGAAAATGAGTTAAAAAAAGTGGGGGAAAGTAAAAAAGTTAAGGAAAGTGGGTTTTGGATTCTGGGGGAAACGAAACAAACAGGTCCTTATCCTCTTACCTCCTCTTTATATCTCCCAAACAAATCTCCACCATGCTTCCAATCACATCCACCCAACACCTTCCCTCGTCTCTTAGATTTCCGTCTCAACGAATGATGAAATGAGAGGATCCCTTCAATTAATTTAAAAAGTAGGAAAACTCCTCAGGGACCCCAAAATAGGGGACCCCCAAGGGGACAGGTGAGGTGAACAGTGCATCAAGCCCCCAGGGGCTGACACCTCACCTGTCCCCTCAGGAGTCTCCTATTTAGAGTCCATGTAGCAACACCCTAAAAAGTAATACTAAAATAGTTTGCATGCCCGTTAGCGGTGCATTATCTTTTACTGTAACTCATCCTCATTGGGCTGTAAATTTTTCCTTTAAACTTTACAATTATTTAATGATAATTTTTGGTGTAGCTAGAGCTTATTTCTTTCTACCAATGAAGCTGGAGATACTTTTGAATTATAAGCTGCGATCCGGCAGAGAATGGAAATGGACAAGCAATGGAGACCATTGATTTCTTCGCTGCTCCTCTGTTTTCCTTCTAATTTTTTAAAGAAAATATCATTGGATCAATACCAAGAGAGAATGTCAAAATTGATTTTTTATTTATCATCATTTTTTTCTAGTTGATTGGGCCATTCCCTTGTCATACAAGCATGGTGCACATGAATGCTTGTGAATTTGAACTCAAATTCAGGCTTGTTTGATTCGTGGTTAAGCAAGGATATTCAAGCGTACGTAATCACTAATTAATAAGTATGCAGCATGCTGCTTATAATAAGGATCAAGCTTAATCACTTATTATTACATGCTCCTTTATGAGTACGCCGACAAGTTTTCAGAAACACAACCCCAAAATAGAAACATAAAACTAGGATTTGGTCTACATTTACTCCTATGATTTGAAGAGAAAATGGTACGCATGTTAATGAGAATTGAGACGAAGAAGAGCTCTTAGGCTCGCAGTTGAAGAAGAGTTGAGATCTGACTTATTGATCTTGCAGTTTATGCTCATTTAATGTCTATATTAAAGAGCCAAATGTAAACATTCTTTTAAGCCAAAGATGCAAACCGGTAAGTGGCCACATAAACGCAGCCTATTGAAGAAAACAAAAGCATTGAGAACCCATGTACAATGGTGCTCTCATCATCAAAGACTACATGTCTTTTCTCACTCTATGCACTTCTTTTTCAATGAAGATGTAGACTGTTTTTCAATAAAGTAACAAGGGAAAATTGTGTCAATGCCCCAAAAGCAATATCTTCATGTGTTGCAGTCTCTTTACATTTTCTCTATGTGGTTCAGCCCCAAGAAGTGTCACATCATGTGCTGAAGCACTCTTTTAGCAATTATTATCCGCCAACTAAGCATAGAGAGAGGATAAAAAATACAAAACCCCAAAATTCCCTTATCTACTCTATCTTTCATGTTAGGTCGTTCATGTTAGGTCTAACTTCATGTTAGATTTATTTAGAGTTCATGTTAGGTCTAATTTTATTTTAGGTTTAATAATATTTCATGTTAGGTCTAATTTCAGTTCATGTTATGTCTAATAATAATTCATGTTATGTCTAATAATAGTCCATGTTAAGTCTAATTTCAGTTCATGTTATGTGTAATTTCAGTTCAGGTTATGTCTAATAATAGTTCATGTTAAGCTTAATAATAGTTCATGTTAGATCTAATTTAACTATTATTAGACCTAACATGAACTATTATTAGACATAACATGAACTAAAATTAGATTTAACATGAACTATTATTAGGCCTAACATGAACTATTATTAGACATAACATGAACTGAAATTAGATTTAACATGAACTATTATTTGACCTAACATGAACTAATATTAGACTTTATATGAACTATTATTCGACCTAACATGAACTGAAATTAGACTTAATATGAACTATTATTAGACTTAACATAAACTGAAATTAGACCTAACATGAACTATTATTAGACTTAACATAAACTATTATTAGACATAACATGAACTGAAATTAGGTCTAACATGAATTGAATTTAGACCTAACATGAATTATTGTTAGACTTAACATGAACTGAAATTACACCTAACATAAACTTAAATAGACCTAACATGAAATTAGACCTAACATGAATTCTAAATAGACCTAACATGAAATAATAGAGGAGATAATTGCATTTTGGGGTTTTGTAGTTTTATGTTCTCTCTATGCTTAGTTGGCGGCTAATAATTGCTAAAAAAAGATTGCAACACATGATGTGATACTTCTTGGGACTGAACCACATTGAAAAAAAATAAAATAGTTGCAGCACTTGAAGATATTGCTTTGGCACGTCTTGATACAATTTTCCCAAGTAACAAAGACATGGCTATTATACATAATTATTATCTGAATAATATACAATATGTCAGTTGCGGAACCACGTTGGGGCCAAGGGAGCCTCGGCCCAACCTTGAGATATCAATTAAAAAATATCAATAGTGTTAACTAGTCTCCCAACTCTAACATATTTTGAATTAGTCCTCAAATCTTTTAAGTGTTTCGAAGTAGAACAAATTTTCAAAACGGCCCCATTTAGAGTTTTATTTTTTAAAATCGACCGGTTTTTTTTTATTTATCAAAACCGACCCGATTTTGTGATTAACCGGCTAATCACCTTCCTAAATAGTCGGGGTTGGCAACCCCGACTATTTAGGACCTTAATTTTTAGTGTTTAAGGCATCTAATCAGGGTTTAATACCCTCCTAAATAGTCGGGGTTGCCAACCCCGACTATTTAGGATGGTGATTAGGCTGCTAATCACAAAATCGGGTCGGTTTTGATAAATAAAAAAAACCGGTCGATTTTGAAAAATAAAACTCTAAAGGGGTCTGTTTTGAAAAATTATTCTTTCGAAGTAGTTTCTCAAGTCTTCATATTTTGAAATTAGTACCCCATGTCTTGAAAGTTTTTTTGAAATAAATCTCCTAAATTAGTTAAAATTAAGGGAATATTTCACTCCAAATCAACAACTGCTAATTAGGGAGACTAATTTCAAAATGGTTATAAGAGTTGGGGACTAATTTCAAATTTCAAAGATGTGGGGAACGAATATGAAAACAATAAAAGATTTGAGGGACCGATATTGAGCTACACGTGAGTTAGGAAATGCTACTAAAAGATAAACCCAGCAACCCATTTCCCCTCTTCACCATTGGCTCTCAGTTCCTCTTTTTGCCCTCACCATCAATTCCTCGAAACCAAATGAGAGATGAAATATGAATAATTGTTTGGTGACTTATATTGAATAAGATTTTTTTGCAACATTGATGAGGTAGATTTCATGAAAAAGTTTTGAGAAAATAAGGTGAGAAGAATGGTATTATAAACACCATAATCTAATTTGAATTATGATTTTAAAAGTCTTGTTGTGTAATGATATTTAGATGTTAAATTGCATAAACAATATATGTTATTGTGTTTTAAATATTTTTTGGAACCCCCGGCTAAAATTCATGGCTCCGTCACTACAATACATCATATAAAAATTGACATCCTACAAATTTCCAAATCAGAGACTTAAAAGACTAACTCAAAATTTTCAAACTTCACAACAATAACAAATACTCTTTAGTAGTTGACAATCACAGAACAAGTATCGACATAGAAATATTCATGCTGCTCACTAAAACAAAAACTACCATGAAGTTTTGCAGAAGATTAAAATATATAGGCTGCACCATAAACTTCTTGAGATTATTTATACAACAAAAGAAAACCAAAACCTTATGTTGCAGAAAAAGTAACAAAATATACTCACACCTTCAGATTATGTTTCCTAGAGGTAGTGAAACAAGTCAACCAAGAGTTGAAGAGAAAATGAAAGAGAAATCAAGTAGAGA
>NC_033797.1:16929074-16932733 GCF_001876935.1 Asparagus officinalis
TCCAATCTATCAAGCAGTTTCTTAGCACCTTGCACATCCATTTCACAAAGTTTTTTAAGATATCCAATAGCCCCATAAGAAATCATTATCCTCTTGCACTTCTTGCTTGATACCAGTAACAAAAGGCAACACACTGCATACTTCTTTGCTGTATTCTGAGGGCTCGGATCAAGCAACTGAACTAGATTCGGAACGCTTCTTTCATCCTTTTTAACCTCCTTTCGACTATGTCGGCAACTTATCAAGCTTGCAATGGCTTGGGCCGCAACTTCTCTAGCCAAACTTAACTTAGCCTCGAGCAAATTTACGAGCAAAGGCAAGCATTCATATTCACAGATCAAACTCTTCATTTCCGTGGAATTAGATATTTTGCATATTGCAGAGGCTGCCGCTTGCTTAGCACCTGGAGATCCGTTCTTTAGCACATGCACTATTCGAGGTAAAATCCCAAGTGAAATTGTACTCTCTGTCGATACTGTACTTATGAGGTTCCTCAATGCACCGACTGCTGATTCTTGTGGTAATGGACCATCAAGATAACCCAAGATGCTCTTAATTCCTCCTTCAGAAACTACAATCTTTTTTATGTTGCCACTGAGCGATGTTAAATTTTGCAAACACTCAGCAGCGTATTCTTTCAAGCCGAGCACAGTTCCAGAATCTAGCAAATTTATCATGACCCGAATTATCCCCTCATCTACCAAATTCTGCCCTATTTCAGGCAAAATCGAAAGGTTCTTCAGAGTCCCAACTGCTGCCAACTGTGAAATTGAATCCCCAGCTTGAGAAATTTCGATTAATGGCAGAATTCCTCCATGTTCGGAAATTAATCGTGCATTATCCACCGACATTGAGAGCCTCTGCAGTGTTACTACAGCTTTTTCTCTCCCTGTGAGGCTTCCAGAATCCATTAATTTAACCAATGGAGCAATCACACCTTCTGAAATTAACAAACCCTCGCAACTCCCAGATTCAGCAAGCATGCAAATTATTGTGACAGCTTTCTCCCTAATCTTAGGAGCAGTAGCGGTGAGCAACTGAACAAGTGCATTTATATTGCTTTGACTTAAGAAAACAATCACGTTCTTCTCATCATTCCTCAAAGATTCAAGAAGCCCGTCAACTGCCTTATGCTTTGCTTCACTATTTCCTATCTGAACTCTGGCAAGTAACTCAGGCACGCTGCAAATCTTCAAAGACTGAACATTCAACTCACCAAGTACTCCGGTTTTTATCAGAAGGTGGCAATCCTTAATACAAAGATCAAGCTTTGCAGAGAGTGAATCAAGATTGCTTTGCATTTGAAGCTTTCCTACTGTAATTTCCCTGCAAGAACATTGTTCAGCCAATGCAATTGTTTCTGAAAGGGCAGTGGAGATGGACTGTATCTGCTCTTTACATAGACCATTCTTAGCGAAGAGTGGATGAGAGGAGAGGTCAGAGAGGCAATTTGGGATTTGCTCGAGCTTGGAGACGATCAAAGTCCATCGACCCACGAAACTTTTGGTGGATTTTGAGTTCTTGATGGCTGAAAGGATGAGGCTACGGGCATGCGCAAGACACTGGTCTAGTGATTCTGAGTCTTCCGTCATTGTGGTGCTCTTTGATCCTGGGAGAAAATGAAGTCGAAGGAATGATGAACATATGGGAGAAAATGAAGATCATAAGGGATTAAAGTGGGATTTTGTTAGGGTGTGTTTTTACTAAATCGGAAGTTAATTGTGGTTCATAAGAGATTTAAGTTTGCTCCATCTAACAGCTAGTTTTTAGGGGTGAGTCTCTTACAAATCGAATGGTATAAGAGTACACCTATCTTTCCAGTTGCAAATGAGCACACGGCACGGATGGTGAACATTGCAGTGCTGTTCCAGGGCTAATCTAGTGCAAAACTAAAGGGGATACCAGGATTGCAGTGTTCGACCAGGACCAGACTAGTATAAAACCAGCCCATGCTGCATGAGTCGGGGTCTGTTTCGTCTCCGCAATATCTAGATGGAGAGTCAATTATGGGTTTAAGAACATTTGAGTTCCCTCTCTTTGATATCCAGCTTTTAGCACGGACTGTTCTAAACCTCTTACATGTTTGGGAACTGAGAGATGGTGGGTTTCTCGAGAATAAGGGAGAAAACAAGGTGACTGCCAAATTTTTAGTTTGATTAATTTGATACAGAATCTTGTTCCTTTTGTTTTGGTGAAGACGCAACAAACAATTTGGAAGGAATCTTACAGCAAATGCAAACGGGCAGAATTCGGTGGTATGGTAAAGTGTATTTCTCTCGAAAATCTAAAAGTTGTTTCTAAAGATTTTATCAGAAAGAGGGATCAAAAGCAGTTTCAGATCAAAAGGAGGCAATTTGTATCAAACGTTATCATTTGATTACTACTAAAACTTGATTCTTGACAACTGAGAACTGGGAAGAAGAAAATAATCCAGTGAAAATTTAGTTACAGTACAGCTAATGAAAACTTTGGGAGATAAAAACCCAGTGGTGCAAAGATATATATACAGAAATGTTCACAAATAATATTCGAGGCTTCAAAGTGAATCATCATCAAAAGGGCATTTTCATTCCAAATTTGAACCCAATTCAGCATTAAATATCTACTAAAATCAAACAAAAAAAAATCAAATTTTAACAAAAAATTGAAACTTCTGATAAGCGATTCCAAATTTCTGCAAATACTTGAAATTTCCCCCGAAATTAATTAAGAGGTAAGAAACAGGTAACAAAGCTAGAGATTTGGATTACCTCAATCAATCGAGTTTCCACTTTAAATTGCGTCGCATCCGCATACAAGGAAGAAGAGCTGCTCTCATAGATTTTTTTCCCCTTCCCTCTCTTTGAAATCGATTTGATCAAAATTTCTGCTGCCTTCGATTCGAAGCACAAGACAATGAAACGTTAACTGGACTGAACGTAGAAAGGCTGAGGTCTTTTGTTTCTTACGAAAGTGAATCCCCCTTTGGGTTAAAGGACAAAATTTGTACTGAAAAAAAATGAAGTAGAAGGAGAGGGACCTGTATTTAATTAGTGAGCGATCGACAAAGAGATCGGACGGCTCGAATATGACCAAAGATCTGACCGTTGCAAGATGAGAAATTCAAATTCAAATTCCTTCACAATTGAAGATTCCGAGGCTCCCACAAGGTGCAATTTCTTGTCCTAAGGGGCTGTTTGGTTGTTATTTTTTTGGGGTGAAAACGTGCCAAAATGTCAGATTTTGGCAGGTTTTCAGAGCTGATTTAGGGTGAAAACCTGCCAAAATGTCAAAAAAATCTGACATTTTGGCAGGTTTGCCAAAATGTCACCAAAATCTGACATTTTGGCAGGTTTTCACCCCTTTCCATCTCAAAATAAAGCAAACAAACAGCCCCTAACTAATAAAGTGCACCCGCCTACAAAACACTAACTCTATTTTTTTATTTCCGCTATAGTAATCTTGGTTTTTTAATGTTTTTTGTAAGTATTACAGTAACATTTTTAAAATGCTACTGTCTCATGTCTGTGCTATAGTGATAATGTCACAGTAATATTTTTAAAACGCTACAGTTTCCGTATGTGCTACAGCAATATTCACTGTATCATTTACTATAGCATGAATAGTAAATCTTTGTATCCTTCTATTATTATAGAGAAATAGATGCTAAAGTTCTAATT
>NC_033797.1:16932990-16954873 GCF_001876935.1 Asparagus officinalis
AAAAAAAAAAAAAAAACCTCAAAATTTACCTCACTTTAAAACTTAAAGACCCAGGGTCCAAATGTTTTTCCTTTTCAAAAACCAATTGTGTTCGGTTTAGTTCGGTTCGGTTTTTCTCTGGTTTATATCGGGTTTTTTTCTGTTATTCTATAAAGAAAACAAGTCTAGAAAAGTAGAAAGTAGAAATGTCTCATATTACATAACTGTTTCCGAAAAAAGCAATGAAAAACTAGAATAGCAGAAAGTTGATAGATCAGAAGAACAAGATCAATTACCCGACCACTTGTTTGTAGTTGTAAATTTATGGATCCAGGTATCAGAAGAACAAGATCAATTACCCGACCACTTGTTTGTAGTTGTAAATTTATGGATCCAGGTTTTTTTTTCCCCATAGAATTAGAAGAACAAGATCATCAGAAGACATTAGAGTGTACATGCGTCTTACTAAAGAATCATAACACTTTTTTCCACACAGTAGAGGGTAGTTCTCTTCATACGTGAGGTTCTCTGGTAGAATGCTATTGTTTCCAACAACTTGCACATGTACGAATGACATCTCTATTTTCCATTGTTCTAAGGGTGTGTTTGGTTAGTATTTAGCAAGCAAAAAAAGAAAAAAAAAGAAAAAGAAGAAAAACATGAGAAATGTGGTTTCTGGGACCTGACTATGTTGCCACATAAGATTTTAGTTTCCAATTAATCAATTTCCCTTTTTTGCTTCGGTTTTGGTTTCCCGTAAGCTGAGCCGGGTCAGTAAAATGTAAATCCCATTCAGACCAAAATGGGAATAAAATAACTTTTCGGTTTTTCGGTTCGGTTTTGGTTTCCAGACATTCGAAACCAAAACCACACCAAACCTTTCGGTTTTCGATTATTTTTTCGGTTTGGTGCGGTTTTTTTCTTTCCTCGGTTTTTTCGGTTATGGTTCGGCTTTGGTGTGGTTATTTTTTTGGTTATCGGTTTTCAAGTTACAGCCCTAAATGCTGCAAGGGCGGCATCGTGCTGGGTAGCGGGGAATCTTTATAAAAATTATTAGGGGCAAGTTAGTAAAATTGTGCAGATTGAGTCCCAGATGGCAAATTGGTACATGTGGTATTTCGCTGGCGGGAGTCGCTTTGGGCAGTCGTCGAGACATGAATGGCACTACGGGTGTTTAGTTGGGGGGTTTTGGGGAGATAAGAAAAAAATAAGACTATCAAAATTCTTCTTTAGAAAATTTTTTTTTCAGTTTGCTTTCACACTTTGAAATCAAGTGAAATTAAGAGAAACAGTGAGGTGGCATGTTCTTATTAACACATTTTCTAGCTTCAAGGAAATCACTTGAAATCAAATCATGTTAAATAATTTTTTTGTCAGCTTTTTTATTTTATAGTTTATGAGAAATTACCCAAACAGCCCCTAAATTCCAAGAACTTTCAACATTTTGTAGTATATACGTAATGACTATCAAAATCGTACTAAACCCACAATAATTTTTGCAAAAAATCTGCAATATCTTTTGATTAAATTACATTAAACCCCAATAACTTTCAAAATGTCTTTTCATGTTTTTTTTTTTTTTGCTTCAAATTTATGAGGGTTTCTTGACAAGTGGAAACATATACAAATTTTTATACAATTCCAAAACTTGTTAGGGATTCATTGCGATTTTGAAAGCACTGCAAAACACTAAAAGATCTTGGGATTTTACTATAATTTATCATTCTATTTCACTATACATAACTGTCTAAATGTTTTTATCAGAACCTAAACAAATTGAACCAAACATTGAGCTGTTTGTATTTGTATTTAGTAGAAATCTTCTAATGTGAATCCAAGTTCAAATTTTATTCTTTACATCTCTTCATATTTGAATTCGGTATAAATTTCCTTCAAAATTTATCGTAAAATATAGTTACTTAATTTAATATTTTATAATTTATGAAAATAAAATAATTTGGTTACGAATATATTTCATTTGGCTAATAACATAATAGGATGGTTTTATTTAATCAAGAAATGGCTTCTGAAGCATTTATTTTGTAATACAATGTGAAAGTTATAAACCTTGGAATCCATCAAGGGTGTTGTTCGAATCCATGGAAAAAGATTGTTGAATCTATGAAGAACTTCTAATCTACGAAGAAAAGTTAATATAAGAGAATTTTCTATTGATAAATGTTATGCCTCTAGGGCAATGCACTATTTAAATAGAAAAAAAAGTAGACTCCTACTAGGACCTAAATTTTAACAAAATTAGAATTAACAGGACTATACTTAATAGGCTTAGTATTGTTGAAGTTAATCCTAATTCGAAAAGGATTTGAATTAGCTATATCTAAGAATTATAGTCATACTAGAATTCTATTATGAAACACTTTGTAAAGCCTTTAAATAGGCATTCATGAATCCTTCTACCTAAGAGAAAGAAAAAGACAGGGGCTGAGTACTGTAGCTAAAGTATCGAGAGTTAAAAGCAACTTTTTATTTGTTTCTCCCACTAAATCTCTCCTCATATATATTATACTTCTATTTGCTTTGCCATTGATTGCTCCAACAGTGGTATCAAAACCATGAACAATCTAAACGGGATGATATCGCCTTCTATTTCTATATTGGATGGGAAGAATTATCACCGATGGAGAGTGCAGATGAATGT
The DNA here is from genome assembly GCF_001876935.1 of Asparagus officinalis. Taxonomy (NCBI): domain Eukaryota; kingdom Viridiplantae; phylum Streptophyta; class Magnoliopsida; order Asparagales; family Asparagaceae; genus Asparagus; species Asparagus officinalis. Next base: position 16,935,629 of record NC_033797.1, read on the forward strand.
GTTAATTGAATATCAATATATATTGGGTGTCATGGAGAATGGAGTTGTCGATCTCGCAGATAACGCAAGTGAAACCGAGAAGAAAGCCCACTGTGAGATCAAGAAGAAGGATCGAAAGGCGTTATTCTACATCCATGAAGGAGTGAATGATTTAGTTTTTGAGAAGATCGACAGAGCAACTACAGCAAATCAAGTGTGAGATACTTTGGAGACATCATACCATGGAGTTGAAAAGTTGGAAAAAGATAGGCTTCAAACATCGAGACGTTAATTTGAAATTTTAAAGATAGAATCATCGGAAAGTGTTGCAGATTCTATGACTCAAGTACTTACTTTGACAAATCAAATAAAAATAAACGGGGAGAAGGTTGCAGATTTAGTAATTGTGAAGAAGATATTATGATCTCTTATAGTAAAATATGATCATATCGTGGTGGTAATTGAAGAATCAAAGTTTTTGTTCAAGATGACAGTTCATGAGTTGATGAGTACCTTATAAGTTCACGAGCAACGCATGAATGAGAGGTCAACTGAGAATCCCATTGAGAAATCTTTTCAATGTCAAGCTTTTATAAAAAATAACAAAGGAGCACTGTACGAAAGAGACCAGCGAGGAGGAAATTCTAGTGGCAGAGGATGAGGATACGGGAACTACAACAAACTACAATAGTCAAGGACATAGCACTTATAACAACAATCAAAGAGATGACAGTAATCAGAGAAGCAATTATCAGTCAAATTTAAATTATCGAGATCAAAGTCAAGGACGAGGCTTTGGATGTGGTAGAGGAAATTTTAATAAATCAAACAGTGAATGTTACATATGTCATAGATATGGCCACTATGCAAAGGAGTGCAAGCACCAGGATAATTTTCAATCCGAAGAAGAAGTTTGATTTACACAAGAAAGAGGTAATGAAGACAATCACACTTTACTGATGGCCACGACAGCCGGTGAAGTATCAAACTACAACACATGATTTCTTGATACTGGGTGTTCTAATCACATGTATGGAAAGAAAGAGTAGTTCGTGGACCTAGATGAGTCAATGTGGTCCAAAGTCAAGTTTGCCGATGACAATACTATACCACTGATTGGAAAAGGGTGAGTTCTAATCAAGCTGAAGAATGAAGACCATAAGTTTATTTTCTATGTATTCTATGTGTCGAATATGAAGAACAGTTTACTCAGTACGGACCAACTTCTTGAAAAGGGGTATGATCTGCGATTTTCTGATAATCAACTCCTAATCTTTGATATAAGAGGTGTATTTATCCTTAAAGCTCCTATGACAAATAATCGCATGTTTCGAGTTGACATTTAGAACAATATTTATCATTGCTTCAATGCTATTATGAAAGATAAGTCTCGGTTGTGGCATCTTCGATGTGGACATCTGAACTTTCACAGTCTGAAGTTGCTTACACAAAGAAATTGGGTGAGAGGCTTGCCCGTGATAGATCATCCCGAACAGTTGTGTGTAGGTTGTATTCTTGGAAAGCAACATAGATCATTCTTTGGTATTGAAAATACTTGGTGTGTAAAGAAGCCTCTTGATCTCATTCATTTAGATGTGTGCGGTCCTATGAACACTATATCCAACGACAATAATCAATACTTTCTTACTTTTATTGATGATTTCATAAGGAAAACATAAGTCTATGTTTTGTAGCAAAAATCTAAAGTCTCTGATTATTTTAATAGCTTTAAGGTCCTAGTTAAGAAGGAAAGTGGTTACTTGTGACGTCCCTGGGTTCACACAAGGCTACAGTCCGAGGTAAAACTAGGAATGTCAAACCTGCCATGCACCACACCATGCAATAACATGTTTCACCATCATAATTACTACCTCTCTAGTGGAATCAACAACAGGTGTAGGTACAGAGCAAGTAAAAGATTTTACAATAAGTACATGATGAAATGATAGATCTCGGATTAATACATCTCATCAATCAAATTAGCTGGAATACATAGTCAATGTCTGAAATGAATAATAACAGTCTGAAGATCTCAACATGTCTCACAATACAAAATATCTGATACATGAAACAAGGCACATAGCCTTTACAACTCTAGAATATAAATCTCTCAAGTCTAAAAATGTCTCAAGTGGAGTACAAAATGAAATACATCTAATAAGAGGATAAACATGCGCTAATAAAAAAAATCAACCTCAACCTGCGACTCTCCAGGCTCCGGGCTCGTTACCTGAAAGGGGGAGGGACAACGAGCATCAAAGCGCTAGCGAGCAACATCACAACCAACCCCAAGGGATAGGGCTCGTTGTATATGAAAATACAGTTAATACATAAAAATATAAAATCATTTATACTAACAATAGTGGGCTTTAGTACTTAGGAAATTACAACACGAGCATAGGTACGTCGAGTGAAATAATCCAAACAAGGAAACTCTCATGTATATATTGTGTATCTCAAATTGTAAATCCCTAAATACTAAACCCGAGGTTTAACACAAGAAACAATAAAGAAAAGAATACAAACCCATCTCTACTGATACAATTTAAACATGTCAAAGCTACACTAAGTGTCATATCCAGCCTAGGTAGCTATCATGTCCCAGCCTCATATAATATGTCGTGTTCCAAACTCGGTTAAGCAACATACTCAAGGTTTAGCAATTATCCAACATAAGACTGTAATGGATTATTGTCCAACACAAGGACGTTAATGGATTATAGTCCAACACGAGGACTTTAATAGATTATAGTCCAACACGAGGACTTTAATGGATTATAGTCCAACACGAGGACTGTGTATATAAACCATGGAATACTAATAGTAAAGGTATACATATTCTACTCTTGTACATGCCTCGCTGTACAGCTCTAAGCTTGTGTCAGAAAAGTCATCTTACATGTGTAAATGAAATCAAAAATACTGCAATTTAATATCCGATAAACAAGGAAACTTCTCATATTCAAAAATGATAAATAGTACCCTCGATTTTATATGAACACTGTATGAAAGTACAAGCACAGTAGGTGATCAAGCAGAAACACAAACGAAATAGGAAAAACTTCGATGAGTCGACTCATAATCAGCTATGAGTCGACTCATGACTCATGGGTCGACTCATAAACTGACGAGTCGACTCAGCAGACACTTATGAATAATAGGAATTGACTTCGTGAGTCGACTCATGACAGTCATGGGTCGACTCAACCTGATGAGTCGACTCACGAGATGAAAACTAGATATTTCACAACCGCAACTCGTCATCTCGTTCCATACTTCCACTACACTGATTTACACTTCCATAACTATCAATTCTAAACTATGAGACAATGAAAGAAATTCACATCTAGCATGAGAAACGAACACTTGCATGTTAGATCTAACATTTAACCCCTAAACATGAAAGAGAGCATTTAAACAAATAAAACTCATATTTTCATTTCCTTAAATAAATTTCCAGATCTGGGTTTTCATCAAAAACTCGTTGGTGGAGATTTTAAAATCTAAAACACATGATTTCTAGCATTTACACTAATAAGAACATTGATTTATACTTGAAAATAAGTCTTAGGCTCAATAAAACTCATAAAAAACATTTATAAACTGATAAAAACATGGGAGAGAGATTGGGCGAGATGCCACTCGCCTCAGATGTGTTGAAGAACGATTCCCCTCGCTGCAAACCACAAGGAGCTGCTGAAATCCCCCGAAAATCTCCCAAAAACGCCCAAAAATAAACTAGGGTTTTGAGGGGGATAGAAGGCTAGGGTTTCTCTGGGGAGAACTGATAAAAAGAGGTGTTTTCGGGTGGAGGAGAATATATATGAACAGTTAAAACCCGACCCGAAACCCAAACAAACCCGATCCACAAAACCCAAAAAACCCTAGATGAGTCGACTCATGACTGTCATGAGTCGACTCATGACTCATGGGTCGACTCATAAGATAATAAGTCGACTCAGCAGAGACTTTTGACAATGAGAGTTGATATCATGAGTCGACTCATGACAGTCATGGGTTGACTCATGAGCTGAAAACTGAGTTCTTCGACTCTGATGCTTATGATTTACAAATTTTCAAACTCAACCTCATAACTGATGCATATATACATTCTCATAAGCTCAAATTGCTAGATTTTATGCACAACCATGTCATAAAGATATTTATCATAAATAAATATTATTTTTCACTAATAATCACATATATAAATTATCAAAATCTACGGGGTCTTACATTCTTCCCCCCTTAGAAGAATTTCGTCCTCGAAATTCAAAAATCATATCTAACTCATAATGGTACTTGAAAAGCACGACAAGGGTCTAATCCAACCCGCACACATGCACATCTCGCAATATTAACCGCTAGATAAGCATATAGTGATATTCATACTTAACGATCTAAAATGGTAATATTCTTACTCAACCCCTAATCTAATGGAACTAGTACGTCGGGCGAAAAATCCAAACAAGGAACCCCCCATGTATATACCATGGGTTCCGAAAGATTAGGAATTAAGTGAAAATACCCTCATTCTAGTGTTAAATATAAGTATCAAGGTACATATATAAATATACAAGTAAGAATTCACATCATAAATACTTTAATTAACTTACCTGCTCAAACAAGTGTGGGTAGTCGCGTCGCATGTCTTCTTCGCGCTCCCAAGAAGCTTCCTCAACTCCACTTCGGTTCCATTGAACTTTCACCAATGGAATCACCTTGTTCCCGAGTCTCTTGTCTTCTCTAGCAAGTATTGACACTGGGATCTCAATAGTAGTCAAATCATCCTGAAGCTCAATCTCCGGTGCATCCAACACTCGCTGCTGCTCCTCATCATGTAAGTGCTTCCTGAGCATAGAAATATGGAATACATTGTGTATACTAGACATTGAAGCTGGAAGATCTAGTTTGTATGACACAGCTCCAATGCGCTCCAAAATTCAGAATGGTCCAATATATCTCGGTGCAAGCTTTCCTCGCCTCCCGAATCGCTGTACGCCTTTCATAGGCGATACCTTCAGCATAACCAAATCTCCAATCTGAAACTCTAGGGGTCTTTGCCTCTTATCTGCATAGCTCTTCTGCAAACTCTGAGCGGTTAGAATCCGCTCCCTGATCAATGCTACATTCTCAGTAGTCTGCCTCACAAGCTCCGGTCCAAGCATCAAGCTATCCTCCGGCTTTGCCCAACATATCGGTGATCTACAGGGTCTGCCGTACAACGCCTCATACGGAGCCATACCGATCGTCACTTGATAACTATTGTTATAAGCGAACTCTATCAGTGGAATATGCTCCTCCTAGCTACCCTGAAAGTCAATGACACAAGCCCGCAACATGTCCTCTAACACCTGGTTCACCCTCTCCGTCTGACCATCCATCTGTGGGTGGAATACACTGCTATAAGATAGTCTACTGCCAAACGAGTCCTGGAAACTCCTCCAAAAATGTGAAGTGAATACTGATCCTTGATCCGATACGATCGTGTTCGGAACCCCGTGAAGTCGAACTATCTCTCGAACGAAGATCCTCGCATACGCCTCGGCTGTATAAGTAGTCCTCACTGGAATAAAATGTGCTGACTTCGTCAACCGGTCCACTATCACCCAAATCGAATCATTCCCCTTCTTCGACTTCGGCAACCCTATAATAAAGTCCATAAAAATGTCCGCCCACTTCCACTCTGGAATAGGCAACGGCTAAAGTGACCTTGCCGGTCTCTGATGCTCTGCCTTTACCTGCTGACAAGTAAAACACTTAGCCACATACTCTGAAATCTCTCTTCGCATGCCACTCCACCAGAAATGTCTCTTCAGGTCCTTGTACATCTTGGTAGTCCCTAGATGTACTGTGTACTGAGTACGGTGCGCCTCATCAAATAACTCCCTCTTTAGTTCTGCACTGGCTAGCATAACTAATCTACCCTTCATCCGGAGGCCTCCATCTGCTCCAATGGTCCAATCGGCCTTAGGCTCTTTGGAAATCTCCTCCTTACAAATTTGGATCCAAGAGTCTTCCAACTGAGCTCTGAAAACTCTTCCACTCCAAGATGGCTGCACCGACATAGCTCCTAAAAATGCACTGGTACCATCAACCTCAGGTCTAAAATCAAACTGGCTAAGGGTGAGAAGGTCTCGATGCAATGAGCATCTCAAAACCGCAACGTGATGTCGACGCTTCCTACTCAAAGCATCCGCTACGACGTTCGCCTTTCCCGGATGATACTGAGTCGCGAACTCATAGTCCTTGATAAACTCAATCCATCTCCGTTGTCTCTGGTTGAGTTCCTTCTGAGAGAATAGTCCTTGATAAACTCAATCCATCTCCGTTGTCTCTGGTTGAGTTCCTTCTGAGAGAAAAGATATTTTAGACTCTGATGATCTGTGAACAACTCAAACTGCACTCCATACAAATAGTGTCTCCATGACTTCAATGCAAATACCACTGCTACTAACTCCAAGTCATGAGTAGGATAGTTCTGCTCATGCACTCTCAACTGCCGTGAGGTGTAAGCTACTACTCTTTGAGCCTGCATAAGGACGCCTCCCAACCCTGCCAAAGATGCATCTGTGTAGACGATGAATGTCCTGTCGCTGCTAGGAATAGTCAAAACCGGTGCTGTAGTCAACTTAGCCTTTAATGTATCAAAGGTCCTAGTTGAGAAGGAAAGTGGTTACTTGTGACGCCCCTGGGTTCACACAAGGCTGCAGTCCGAGGTGAAACCAGGAATGTCAAACCTGCCATGCACCACACCGTGCAATAACATGTTTCACCATCATAATTACTACCTCTCTAGTGGAATCAACAACAGGTGTAGGTACAAAGCAAGTAAAAGATTTTACAATAAGTACATGATGAAATGATAGATCTCGGATTAATACATCTCATCAATCAAATTAGCTGGAATACATAGTCAATGTCTGAAATGAATAATAACAGTCTGGAGATCTCAACATGTCTCACAATACAAAACATTTGATACATGAAACAAGGCACACAGCCTTTACAACTCTAGAATATAAATCTCTCAAGTCTAAAATTGTCTCAAGTGGAGTACAAAATGAAATACATCTAATAAGAAGATAAACAGGCGCTAATAAAAAAAATCGCCCTCAACCTGCGACTGTCCGGGCTCGTTACCTGAAAGGGGGAGGGACAACAAGCATCAAAACGCTAGCGAGCAACATCACAACCAACCCCAAGGGATAGGGCTCGTTGTATTTGAAAATACAGTTAATACATAAAAATATAAAATCATTTATACTAACAATAGTGGGTTTTAGTACTTAGGAAATTACAACACGAGCATATGTACATCGAGCGAAATAATCCAAACAAGGAAACCCTCATGTATATACCGTGTATCTCAAATTGTAAATCTCTAAATACTAAACCTGAGGTTTAACCCAAGGATCAATAAAGAAAAGAATATAAACTCATCTCTACCGATACAATTTAAACATGTCAAAGCTACACTAAGTGTCATGTCCAGCCTAGGTAGCTCTCATATCCCAGCCTCATATAATATGTCGTGTTCCAAACTCGGTTAAGCAACATACTCAAGGTCTAGCAATTATCTAACATAAGACTGTAATGGATTATTGTCCAACACGAGGACTTTAATGGATTATAGTCCAACACGAGGACTTTAATGGATTATAGTCCAATACGAGGACTTTAATGGATTATAGTCTAACATGAGGACTGTGTATATGAACCATGGAATACTAATAGTAAAGGTATACATATTCTACTCTTGTACATGCCTCGCTGTACAGCTCTAAGCTTGTGTCAGAAAAGTCATCTTACATGTGTAAATAAAATCATAAATACTGCAATTTAATATCCGATAAACAAGGCAACTTCTCATATTCAAAAATGATAAATAGTACCCTCGATTTTATATGAACACTATATGAAAGTATAAGCACAATAGGAGATCAAGCAGAAACACAAACGAAATAGGAAAAACTTCGATGAGTCGACTCATAATCTGCTATGAGTCGACTCATGACTCATGAGTCGACTCATAAACTGACGAGTCGACTCAGTAGACACTTATGAATAACAGGAATTGACTTCGTTAGTCGACTCATGACAGTCATGGGTCGACTCAACCTGATGAGTCAACTCATGATGAGTCATGAGTCGACTCACGAGATGAAAACTGGATATTTCACAACTGCAACTCATCATCTCGTTCCATACTTCCACTACACTGATTTACACTTCCATAACTATCAATTCTAAACTAAGAGACAGTGAAAGAAATTCACATCTAGCATAAGAAACGAACACTTGCATGTTAGATCTAACATTTAACACCTAAACATGAAAGAAAGCATTTAAACAAATAAAACTCATATTTTCATTTCCTTAAATAAATTCCTAGATCTGGGTTTTCATCAAAAACTCGTTGGTGGGGATTTTAAAATCTGAAACACATGATTTCTAGCATTTACACTAATAAGAACATTGATTTATACTTGAAAATAAGTCTTAGGCTCAATAAAACTCATAAAAACATTTATAAACTGATAAAAACATGGGAGAGAGATTGGGCGAGATGCCACTCGCCTCAGATGTGTTGAAGAATGATTCCCCTCGCTGCAAACCACAAGGAGCTGCTGAAATCCCTCGAAAATCTCCCAAAAACGCCCAAAAATGAACTAGGGTTTTGAGGGGGATAGAAGGCTAGGGTTTCTCTGGGGAGAACTGATAAAAAGAGGTGTTTTCGGGTGGAGGAGAATATATATGAACAGTTAAAACCCGACCCGAAACCCAAACAAACCCGATCCACAAAACCCAGAAAACCCTAGATGAGTCGACTCATGACTGTCATGAGTCGACTCATAAGATAATAAGTCGACTCAGCAGAGACTTTTGACAATGAGAGTTGATATCATGAGTCGACTCATGACAGTCATGGGTCGACTCATGAGCTGAAAACTGAGTTCTTCGACTCTGATGCTTATGATTTGCAAATTTGCAAACTCAACCTCATAACTAATGCATATATACATTCTCATAAGCTCAAAATGCTATATTTCATGCACAACCATGTCATAAAGATATTTATCATAAATAAATATTATTTTTCACTAATAATCACATATATAAATTATCAAAATCTACGGGGTCTTACATTACTTTATCAAGGTGCTACGAACAGATGGAGGAGGTGAATATACTTCTAATGAATTTAATAAGTATTATGACACCTCAACATAACGACGTTGCTGAACAGAAAAACCGGATGATACTTGACATGGCGAGAAGCATGCTAAAGGCCAAAGGTATGCTTAATTGTTTTTGGGGTGAAGCTGCCTCATGCACTGTATACTTGTTGAATAGGTCACCAAAAAAGTGCGTTGATAATCTTACTCATAAAGAGGCATGGACTAGTTATAAGCCAAGTGTAAGACATCTCAAAGTGTTTGGTTCCATTTCTTATGCTCATATTCCAGCAGGAAGAAGAAAGAAACTTGATGATAGGGGTGAGAAGTAGTTTTTATTGGCTACAAGTTCGGGGGCTACAAACTCTACAATCATACTACAAAGAAGGTGATTGTAAAAATATATGTTATGTTTGCTAAAGAAGAAACTTGGAATTGGGATCTAGAAGCACAAAATGATTCATGACGTTCTCTCATTGATATTCCTGAAGATGGTGTCCCTGTTGCAACTAAAGAAATACCACCGGCTAATGCTCATGAAACTCTAACCTCGCAAATTCCATTAGAAGTTGAAAGACCAGGAAGAAATTACCAACAAACAGTTCTCTTGAAAGATTATGAAGTAACACCAGATGATGTTGATGCAGATGGAGATATAGTGCACTTTACAATGTTTCCAGATTGTGAGCCAGTTATATTTGAAGAGGCTATTCAAGATCCTAAGTGGATAAATGAAATGAAAGAAGAGATAAAGGCGATTGATAAGAATGACACGTGTAGGCTTATTAATATCTCGCAAGGATATAAAGCAATCGATGTGGAGTGGGTTTTCAAAACAAAGATTAAAGCAAACGGCGAGGTTGAGCGGCATAAAGCAACATTGGTGGTGAAAGGCTACAAGCAAAGACCTAGTTATGATTACCAAGAGATATTTTCCCCTGTTGCTAGAATTGAAACTGTTAGATTAATAATTACTCTACCTGCACAGAAGCATTAGAATATTCATTAGATGGACGTGAAGTCAGTTTTTCTTAATGACCCACTTGAAGAAGAAGTTTTCGTGAAGTAGTCACCTGGATTTGTGAAGAAAGGATACAAGCATAAAGTATACAAGTTGAAAAAAAACCTTGTATGGGCTGAAGCAGGCATCGCGAGCATGGAACAAAAGAATTGATTCTTTCTTTCAAGAAAGTGGATTTTAGAAATACCTCTCCGAGCATGCCTTATATGTGAAGATAAATAAACTCTAGTGATATACTACTATTATGCCTTTATGTTGATGACTTGATTTTTACGGGCAATAATATTCGTATGATTGAAGATTTTAAGAAGTCGATGATGCATGAATTTAAGATCATAGATATTGGCTTGATATCTTATTTTCTTGGCATTAAAGTAGTTCAATGAGATGATGAGATTTTCATATGTTAAAGGAGGTATTGTGCAGAGTTGTTGAAGAGATTTTAGATATTTGATTGCAATCCTGTTAGAATCCCCTTGGAGGTTGGTACTAAATTATCTCGAGAAAGTGATGTTACACAAGTTGATCCTACTTATTTCAAGAAAATTATTAGGAGTTTGAGATATCTCACATGTACGAGGCCAGATATAGCCTATGGAGTTGGTCTAATCAGTAGATATTTGGAGGTGAAAATGCCCTAGAGGAGGGGTGAATGCTAATCTAATCCGATAACAAAACCAAATTAAAACTAATTACCTAATATATCCTAATAAAGTGATATACAATAAGCTTTGTGTAAGGATATACAATAAAACAATAGGCGATATAAACATGCAACAATGGTGATATAACAATATGATGAACAATGAGCACAAAAGAAATACACCAAGTCAATCGCAAACATAAAGAAATGATCACGGAGTTCAGTCGACTCACGACATACGTCTCCGCTCCTCACCCTCAAGGAGAATCTCCACTATCTCAAATAATTACTACACAATTGGTTTTTCAAGTTTACCAAAAACTTTTACAACTCTCACAATTATAACTACATAATACACCCTCTAAGTGTTGGCCTAACCCATGTCAACTTTCTCATGTGCTTAGATTTACTACCTCTTCCTAAGCTTTACTACCAACGCCACTCCTCTCAGAATTGACCCCGTCTCTCACCAACCACTCCTCTTGGTATTCTTGTATATTACAACTTGATCTTAACAATTAAGTGCGAATAAAATGGTTTGTTCTACAATACAAATAAGAATAAAATATAAGCTCACTCAATCACACCCATAACACAAATATACGATGTGTGAAAATACTCAAGCTCAATAGGTTGTGTGTAGAAAACAATAAGTAAAATAAACTCAAATAATTCTAGCTTATGAAATGAGAATAAAAATAATATTAGCTAGAAGAGAAGAGTTTAAGAGTACTTCTCTAAGATCAAGAGAGAGAGAGAATTAAAGTTGAATGCCCAAAACGAATTTGATCTCCTTCTCTTGTAAACCTCTTTAGCATAAACCAAAACACACTTAAACTTCTTAAAAAACTCTCAAAAACTTGTAAAACTTATTCTAAACTTTCATAACAAAATCTAAGTGTTGAGGACTATATATAGTCTCTCAACATATCATCCCAAGCTAGAGGAAAGCACATAAAACGAGGCAAAACCCCTAAAATCAAAATCTAGAAAAAAACTACCCGTTATGCAATGGTACACTATTCAGTCGACTGATTGGTCAACTAAAAATACTGTTCAGTCGACTGATCACATGCTCGGTAGATTCTGAAATTTTACGTATTTGCTTTTGTACAATCAATTAAAAATAACAAATAAACTCAAAAAATCATAAAATATTAGGAATTATTTTTAAACATGATAATAAACATGTTAGAGAAATAATTTATGAAATATCACTTCCCATTTGTGAGAAATTACTATTTTAAAATAGATATTATAGATTCTAAAAACTGCTTAAACATTTGACTTTGTAAAATCAATTTACCATAGTAAATAAATACAAAAAATGATAAAATTTTAGAAAATCTTTATAAACATGAAATAGAACATGTTACAAAAAGAATTTCTCAAATTTCATTTTCAATTTGTAAAAAACTCATTTATTTTGTAAACTATTCAAGAATACGAAATCGTCAAAACTTGATTTTGATGAAATGATTTCAAACAAGCTTAAAAATTCTTTTGAATGGATTTATAGACTTATGAAAAGATGTAAAATAGTATCACTAAGTTAACAATCCACAAGCATGTTATTTTCTCAAAACAACGTATAATGCAATAAATATGAAACAGATGTGCATGAATACGAATATATGTATTTGTTTCATATTTATGTGGGCAAAACTCATCTATTAAAATATTTGTATGGATAAACATATCTTTTTTGCAAAGTGAAACAACCAACAAAAGCTATGGAAGCGTTTAACAACCGTGGCGTTTTTACCATTTTTGTTTTTTTAACAAAAACAAAGAAACGTGTTTGGTAACCGGGGCGTTTTTTTGACTTGTACCTTTACAAAATCTAAAAATTAAACACTTTTCTCAAAAACACCAAAAAGGTGTTTTAAGATTCCGATTTTTCATCTAAGCCGTCGCAGCCCGCTCGCCCGCGCTACTGCCTGCCGCCGCGACAGCGGCTGCCACCACGCCTACGCTCGCCGCCCTCGCATCCTGTCGCCACCCCACGGCCACTGCCTGTCGTCGTAGTTCCGACCCCGTCGCGCCGGCGCCATTGGCCAATCGCCGGCGCCCAGTCGTCGCGCGCACAACCACCGCCCCCGGTCTGCCGTCAGCCCGCCTGTCATCGCCGCACCAGCCACCCCTTCACACCGCCACCAACTGGCCCCACCGCCACCGCCACCGTCAGTCGCCCTCGGCCACCGCCTCCGGCACCAGTCGGCCTGCCGTCGCTAAGCCGCCTACCGCCGTCGCCCGTCGGCTACCGCCACCATCAGCACCTACGCCTCGTCGTCGCCCGCCGTCGCGACCGCCGGCCACCCTCTACCTCATCACCGCCACCACCACCACCGTTGCCCGCCGTCCTGCCGTCTCCCGTCGGCCACTCGTCGGCCGCCAGCTGACGCACCGACCACCAGCCGTCACCGCTCGCCGGCCCGCACCGCCACGGCGGCCAACCGCCACCCTTCGGCTGCCACGGGACACTCGTCGCTACCGCTGGTAGCCGGACAGTCGTCGTTCCCCGCCACTTAATCAGCGGTCGCCGGCTACCGCCACCCAATCGTCGTCGCCTGCCCCACTGTTGCTATATAAATGGTCAAACTAGTTTGACCAAAATGATATTTTCAAAATACATTTGAAAAAGAAATACCATGGCATGGTGATTTTTACAAAAACACAACAATAAAACACATTGATTACCAAACACACCCTATAAAACAAAAACATGTTTGTGTATATATTTGAGCTTTAAGCATAACACATAAAGTATAAACAACTAAACTAATATATCCAAACTAAATGATCTCATGATGCCTTATCTTGGGCAATCCTCCTCTTCATAGTATGGATGAAGCAATAATGTGTTTGGCTTGAATGCATCATGCTTCATTCCAAATTCCTTTCATCCTGCAATGAATATGATCGTGTAGGCGTAAGTCCATCCAACCTCCAACTAGGATCTTTGTGTAAGATACCTAACAAGCAAATGCAAACACTTAAAAAATAATGTTAGTAATTGTTTATTAATCATTAAAACTAAATTAGATAGTAGGCTCATAAACATGAGACCTAACAAGAGGCCCTTGGTCAATCTCATCTACAAGTTACAAAGAGAATTATGTGGTACCTAAAGGGGACTTATGATCATGGTTTATTTTTTCTTTATCTAATAATTGTGATGTTGTAGGCTATTCTGATAGTGATTGGAGTGGAGATCATGATGATCATAAAAGTACTTCTAGCTATGTTTTTAATTTTGGCACCATCACATTTTCATGATCGTCGAAGAAACAGTCTATTGTTGCACTCTAACCTTGTGAAGTGGAGTATATAGTAGCTGCGTCGAGTGTTTGTCAAGAAATTTGGTCGTGTAATGTGCTAAGTCAGATTCATATTTAAGTTCAAGGTCTTACAAAGATTTATGTTGACAACAAGTCCGCAATTGATTTTGCAAAGAATCTAGTCACTCATGGAAGGAGCAAACATATTCATACTCGTTACCATTTTTTACGAGAAAATGTTGAGAGAACGAGATCGTGTTGATTTATTGCAAGTCTAAAGATCAAGTTGCGGACATTCTTACAAAACCATTAAAGTTTGAAGTGTTTGCCAAGTTGAAGCACGTGATGGGAATGAAGAACTTACAGAATTAGGATTAAGGGGGGGATGTTGAACTTAATCCTAATTCTAAAAGGATTTGAGTTACTTATCTCTAGAAATCATAATCATACTAGAATTCTATTATGAAACACTTTGTAAAGCCTTTAAATAGGCATTCATGCATGCTTCTACCTAAGAGGGAAAAAAAAGAAAAAAAAAGACAGTGGCCGAGTATTGTAACTCTAGTAACCGAGAGTTAAAAATAGCTTTTTTATTTGCTTCTCCCACTAAATATCTCCTCATATATATTATTTTCTATTTGCTTTACCGTTGATTACTCAACAGGTATGATTGAGGAAACAAATCAGCCATATTTGAAAGCAAACTGGATTTATTTTCTAGTCAAAACAAACTCCTAAAATATTATCCAAAAAATTAAGAAATTAACAAAAAACCTGTTATCTCTTAATCGAAAAGAAATTTTATGAAATAGACAGTGGAAACTAACTAATGCTAGGTTTGATTCTCTCTGTCCTAAAAAAAGTATGTGATTTTCATATATTATTCATCTAATTCCAACGCACAGTTTAAGAGATTCAACACATTCTTTGTTGCAAGTGAATGTCCTCTGCTAGCCCCTCAATTGGACTTCTTACAATCTAGTTTCTACATAAATACATCGGCAACACGTTTGTAGGGTCTCGGAAAAGATGAAATAACTGATTCTCTAATTATTTTAGTTATGAAAAGAGATTCTATCATCTGGTAAGAATTTTTTTACAATCATTCTTTTCAAGTACAGAAGAGGAGAAGGTTAATTTACTTCTCCTTTGTTTAACATGAGTTTTGTGTGGCGATAAGATGCCTCGCTCGATACCCGTGTTGAGCTTACTTATCGTTGAGGATCAGATCAATATTGCTTCAACTCAAGGAGAAATAATAGCCTCTGTCGAGTGCTTGAGCTGCTACTTGTGGCTGCTTTGTTTCCTTCTTTTTTTTTGTTGAGGAGAAAGAAAAAGTCCAGTCGTTAAAGTCGTTCGCGGCTATTTATAATGACTAACGTGTAACTGATGCTAAAATCATGGATCAAGAGCATATTAGACTCATTGAATTTAGCCCACGTAGGCTGACTGGGTCTTTATGGCCGTTGGCCATCTCCTAACGATAAGCTTCATTTGGTGAGACGCGCCTCACTGGGTGGCGATGTTTGTCTAATGAGACAAGCTTCACCGCGTGGCGAGGTTTGTCTTATGAGACGAGCCTCACTGCATGGCAAAGTTCGTCTGATGAGATGAGTCTTGCTGCGTGTTGAGCCTCGTCCTTGAATGAATTTCATCTTCTGAAGGCGCTTCGTCTTCAATTACGAGCTTCGTTTTCTGAAGGAGCGTCATCTTCAATGACGAGCCTCATTTCTGAAGGAGGTTCATCTTTAATGACGAGCCTTGTTTCTGGATGAGCTTCATCTTTAATGACGAGCCTCATTTCTAGGAAAACTTCATCTTAAATGACAAAGTTCATCTTCTGAGGGGTAAGGCACTACTTGGCGAGGTTCGTCTATGGATGAACTTTGCCTCCTAAATGTGCTTCTTTTGCTAGAGGAGTTTTGTCTCCAATGATGAGTTTCTTTTCAAATAATGAGCTTCGTCTTCTAGAGGAGTTTTGTCCCCAGCGACGAGCTTCAAACCTCGTCTCCAATGGTGAGCTTCGTCATTAACGATGAGCTTCATCACTATCTTGTTTCTTGGCAATTTTTAGTGCCTACAAGACCCCCTTTTAAAGTTTTTAGACATAAATTGGGTTGTATATGGTCTGAAATACTTTGAATCTTCTTGGCTATAATGAGCTTGGTTTGCATGATGAGCTTCATTGCTTCAGGGTGAACTTCATTGTTCCAGACAAAGTTTGTCATTTCTGGGCGAGTCTTGACACTTCGAGACGAAGTTCGACTACTTGTTGAGTCTCTTCATTCTATACGTGCTTTGTTAGACCCATGTGGGACTAACAATCAGGTCCTATCAGCATTAAATGCTATACTCCTTTATCATTATTCTTTTTCAGGACCGATGAACAGCTACCGTTGGAGCCTCGAGATCTGCGGAGTGGATATCGGTTGTTGATTCAATATTCCCGCCTATATATAGGCGATTGCCTTCTGTCGAGTTGTTTCATCTCCTTCAACTTTCAAACCCTTTGTCGCTTCGACTGTAAATCTTTAGCTTTCAACCTTTAATCTCTTTCCCCTCAAATCCTTTGAGTTTTCATTAAGATCCATGGACCCAAAAACTACCGTTGGCAAAGGCAAGGGCAAGAAGGCGACGAGTTGTTCAGGCGAGGCTGCTGCTTTACCTATCATCTCAGGTAGTGTAATCAAACGCATAATTTGCATTTAAAACAGTTAAAATTTTCCCACTTCAGCTTGATCTTTCTAAGGAGACAAATAGTTTCCTGTTTTGAGATGAGGTTCGTCTGATGGACGAGGTTCATCTGTTGGACGAGGCCCGTCTGTTAGAGAGGTTCGTCTATTAGACGAGGCTTGTCTATTAGATGAGGTTCGTTTGTCTGACATGATTTGTCTATTGGAAAAAGTTCATCTTCTTGACGAGGCTCGTCTGATGGATGAAGCTCGTGCCATTTCTTGGGCGAGGCTCATTTTTTAGCCAAGGTTTACCCTATCTGGCTTATTTGGGCTAACTTCATGTTTTGCCTCTTGAAGTTCTGCATTCATCTGCTATAATTTATTCATGTGGCAACATCAGATCAGATAACACTCAGATTAGAATGGACCAGCCCTGCTACCCTGTGCTTGAGAATTCCCTATTTTTTAGAACCGAAGTCGGGAGGTGTTCCGCCAACTCTCTGAGCCCTCGAGTGCTACACTAAGGTGTTTAATCATAGACGTATCCTTGGAGAGGATCGACTGTAACATGATTCCAAAACCTATCTTCCTGTTCGGTGATTTCATGCTCAACCCTGTTATGTTGGACCTTGGGACATATTGGTGGCTTAGGACAGTGGGCGAAAGACGCTTCTTCACACCCCCTATGCCGCATGATCACTCTCTCATCTTCCTCAAAACGACTTCAATCTCCCAGAAGATGGACTGGGAGTTGACCCTAACATAGGATGGGGTCACATATGGCTACTTTTTTAAGAGCTGTGCCAGAGTGGATGGTGGCGTCCATCATGTTACCGATCTACATCCCGGACTGGTTCAATACGAACTAACCGCTGGTGAGATGGCTACAGAGATGAACACTTTTAGCAGTTCTTTCTTCAAGACCGAGGGGAAATTTCAAGCCAAAGACTTCAGAACTCCCACCTAGTCACATTAGAGTGCTAGAGAGTGGTAGCCCCGGATGACTGAATTCATCTTGCAGGATAACTATGACGACCTGAGTACAACCTTCTCTCGCCGAACAGGGCTACTCAGTTTAGGCTGAAGAAAAACACCCAACAATTCTTTAGCATGCTGGAGTTATACAACCCCGACACGCATACATTTTTCACCCCTAACGGGGAGCTGGGGATAGCACTCCATGAGATGGTACAAGTTTTAGGGTTTCCACTGGGAGGATACCCTTATGAAGAATATATCCTAGGGTACAGGGAGCTGATGGCTCTGGAGAGGAGCCACCCACAAGTTGTTAAGACATTTTGGGAGCTCATGTGCTATTATCACATCTGTTTGAGCAATGAGGGCCATACAGATAAGAAAGATCTGTCCCTCATCCATAGAACCTGGGCCAACTACCTTTTCCAGCATTTGGATCAGAAGAAGCGGCACAATGTATCTTTGCTCATCCCCCCACTTCCTACATGACCGCTTCAAATGAATGCGGTTACACAACTGACGTGGAGTTCAAGAGCTATTTCTACCAAGATGAAGAACCAATCACTCACAATGCGCTATTGGCGTGGTTCCTTATGCCTTGGCTGAAACACATCGTCGTTCCCACACATAGCTTTGACACATTGCCAATGGAAGTTGTGTTCCCGGTTGTCCATCTAGTGCATGGCTACTCATATGCTCTCCTTCCAGCTATGATCGCGAGTATTCATAGAGGATTGTGGCGGTTGTGTTCTCAATTCTATCGTCCAGCTATGATCGCGAGTATTCATAGAGGATTGTGGCGGTTGTGTTCTCAATTCTATCGAGGCGTCGAGAGTCCTTGGGTAGAGCTTCCTTACGCCTATTTGATTGTGTGGTTTTTGATGCACTGCCCCATCCTCATGACTGCTCCTTCCGCTCATGATGAAAGACCAATCTATTCCATTTATACAGCGGTTGGAGCATTCTTCTTAGACTAAGGGGTATATGGCGACGAAGAGGAACGCCTTAAGAGATCACAAAAACTTTGACTTCTTCTGGTGCTTTCCTCATGTCCCCGGGACTAATAATGGCCAAGCTTTCATAGACGAGTCAAACGGCCAGGGACACACCTCTCTATCTACTGGGAGCTTCAAATGGCTCATGAATATGCATCCTAGGTACTTAATCTATCGCCATGGTCCGGCGTGCCGACTGGAGCCCTACTTGCCT
Organism: Asparagus officinalis; assembly: GCF_001876935.1. Classification (NCBI taxonomy): domain Eukaryota; kingdom Viridiplantae; phylum Streptophyta; class Magnoliopsida; order Asparagales; family Asparagaceae; genus Asparagus; species Asparagus officinalis. The sequence continues at coordinate 16,954,588 of NC_033797.1, forward strand.
TGCCAATTTGGACGCCGATTCGGTTATGATCAATTGTATGTCAGCAACCCGAATACTCACCTATAGTCTAAGGATAGCTATATTGATAGGGCGAGGGGATGGTTTTGGATAGTGGCAGGATGTACGGAAGAAGTCCAAGAGATAGGAACCGGTAAGGAAGTCGAAACGTGTTTTTTTGAAGAAACCATGAAAAGAAGCTCAAGTAGTTATCTCCCCTCTAGCGGAACATGCCATAGCTTAGGCAGAGCAAGAATCTGAGGATGATGTCCCTTTTCTTCAACGTCAT
>NC_033797.1:16954918-16980443 GCF_001876935.1 Asparagus officinalis
TTCACATCTATTATTATCCTTTTGAGTTTTGATTATACTAATAGTGTCTTTTTAGGACAAACATCTTTTTAGTTGTTTCAACTAAAGCTGTAGTTGTTCTCGGTGCGGCTGCTGAAGCTGAAGTAACAACAACTATTATCACGACCAGCTTTACTCCATCGACGGGAACTCAGGTTCCAAGTTTGATGATAGTCATTGTTGCTCCTACTGCTAGTACTTTATTGGCTTCTGTTGTGACCACAGTATTTGCTCTGCCGTTGGTCTCCATACGAGCAGTGGTTTCATCCACTGGTCAGCTTGAGATGGTCTCTTCAAGTGCCGCACTGCCCTCCTTTACTCGAGGGAAGGATTATAGGGTGTCAAAGATTCTAGAGAACTTCCTCACTATTTTGAAAGACTCCCCCTCTTGGGTATTGGATCATGGCGATGACTTCGCCGGGATCAATGTGTTGCTGGAAGCTCTTTTGAACTTGATGCAGAGCCTGACCAGCTACGAAGTTGTGCTGCCATATAGACTAAATATGGCTAAGGTGGAAGACCTCTTCAAAAGATGGCAGGATCGTCATGATCGACCTCTTCTCCCTCTAGCCGAAGAACGAGCTAGGCAATACTTGAGGCAGAGGGATGACTCCGTTTTTTACCTTAAACGACAAGTGATTTCCAAGAAAAAGGAAGTCGAAGAGCTCGAGGGGATCAGGAGAAGTTATCCAACGAACGCCGGAGAGCCACTTACGCTGAATAGAACAATCAAGTCTTGATTGAATCTTATAAGGCTGCTCTCACTGAGATACTGACATGTTTATCTACATGTTTAGAAACTTCCCTCAAAATTTTACCATTTTTGGAGTTGATTTACTATGCCCAATTGATTTTACAAAATCGTATATGTTAACAGTTTTTTCAGAAACTGTAAATTTGTGTTCAAATATTTATTTCTCTCAACTGGGAAAAGATTTTTCAGAAATTCTTTCTCTGACATGTTATTCTACATGTCTAGAACACTCCCACAAATTTTCATAATTTTTTGAGTTCATTTACTATTTTAAATTGATTTTATAAAACCGGATGTACCTGCTACAGTACCGCCGGTCGACCGCGCTACAGTTCCGGTCGACCGCGCTACAGTTCCGTCGACCGCGCTACAGTACGGTCGACTGACGATCTTTCTGTTCTGTTTTGTGTTATTTGCGGTCGGGTCGACCGACAATAGATCCGTTGGGCACAACGGCTACTTTTCTGAGGAGCTTTCTGGGGGCTTTGTTGTCCTTTGGCTTGGGGTTTTTTGGCTGAGTTTTGAGAGGGTATAAATACCCCATTGCCTTCAGCTCTCCACCTAACTAAGAGAGTTTTTAATCAAGTTTAATAAAGTTTTTAACAAGGGTTTTAGTTTGGTTTAAGTGTGTTTAAAAAGCTTTTAAGCAAATTGAGAGTTTGTTTTTGTGATTCAATTCTACAAGAGCTTGAGGAGATCATCTATTGGTGTTTGGGCATCCAACTCTTCTCCCTCCACTCTTGATATATTGAGAAGTTTTCTAAACTCTATTTCTAGCTTTTTTATATATTTGATTATCATTGTTATTAAGCTAGAACTACATTGAGTTTAGTTTTGATTTATATCTCTTTGTTCACACACAACCTTTTGAGCTTATTGTATTTACATTCATAGTATAATTTGGGGTTGTGGGTTTGTGACTAAGAGTTGTGCTTAATTGAGTTCTCACCTTGTTTTGAGAACAATCATTTGTCATATTTGTGCTTATTGTGAGAATCACTTTGTAATACACTTGTACACCGAGTGAGGAGTGTGTGGTGAGAGTCGGGGATCGTCCCAAGAGGAGTGGCGTCGGTTGACGTGCCTAGGGAGAGGTTGTAACCGAGCACTTGAGGGAGACACGGCTAGGTCCAACACTTAGTGGGTGTAGAGTGTGATTGCAAGAGTGTGAGTTGTAGAGTTTTCGGTTAGCTAGAAAACCGAGTGTGTAGAAGAAGTTCCGGCTTCCAAACCGGATTGTGTTAGTGGATTTCTCCCCGGGAGTGGGGAGCGGAGACGTAGGACGGAAGGTCCGAACTCCGTGATCATATTGCTTGTTTGAGTGTGCTTTGGCGTTCATTTATATTTATGTTCATATCTTATATCGCCATTGTCTTTAGCTCATTATCTATATCATCCACTATCTTGTTTAGATTGTTTACCCCTTGTGTTAGTTTATATATCCTTGCATATATTTCACTATATGTCTCTTTGCTAGGATATATCATATTGTATATTGCTTATCCTAGTTCATATATATTGTTGCATTTCATACTTGCTAGGATAACTTGTTAATTAATTTTAATTGGCATTTAAATCGGATTAGATTAGCATAAGACCCTAATCACCCCCCCTCTAGGGTTTAACAAAGGTGGTGTTGGAAGCTATTTTGAACTTGATGCAGAGCCTGACCAGCTACGAAGCTGTGCTGCCATATAGACTTAATATGGCTAAGGTGGAAGACCACTTCAAAAGATGGCAGGATCACCGTGATCGACCTCTTCTCCCTCTAGCCGAAGAATGAGCTAGGCAATACTTGAGGTAGAGGGATGACTTCATTTTCGAGCTTAAACGCCAAGTGATTTCCAAGAAAAAGAAGTCGAAGAGCTCAAGGGCATCGGTGAGAAGTTATCTAGTGAGCACCCGAGAGCCACTTATGCTGAACAGAACAATCAAGCCGTGATTGAATCTTATAAGGTTGTTCTCGCTGAGATACTAGACAAGCTGGTGGCAGCAGAGAATGACTTGAAGGCGGCCGTAGAGGTGCAACAAACACTTGCAGTTCAACAGGAAGAACAATAGCTATCGCTTCAAACTGAGCTTAGTGAATTAGAGAAGCTGGAGTCCACCGTGAACAATATAATGATGTCCTTTAATGATGAGTTGTGCAAGAGGGCATTGAAAGAGACTAAAGAGGAGCAAAAGAGGTCATTGGATGAACTTGCACAAGAACTCCATAATGCCATTCAATTCCTTTGAGCTCAACTTATGTAATCCAACTTGCGATAGCAACTTCTTATAACTTATGTAATCCAACTCTTGTGATAGCAACTTCTCATAAATAAAATTGGTGGGAGAATCTAATGGGAGATTAAACTATCAGAGATAATCATTAATGTGATAGTTTTGTGTGGACCCGCTATCCTGTTAAAGAGGATTGGTGGGAGAATTTGGAGGAAATTGACTATCAGAGGTAATCATTAATGTGATAGTTTTAGAGACCCTCCATCCTATTGAAGATGATTGGTGGGAAAATTTGGAGGCATTAAGGAATGAAATTTTCACCTTAGTAGACCTCGTAGGAGTTGAAAGAGTTTTAATAGCTTTAATATGCCGAAGGTCGCATTTCTCGATATTGTTAGGGTAAGGTATCATTGCTGCATCTGTGGCGTTTGAACCTACAGCATTGTTGAGATTTGAAATGATCTCTTTTCCTTCCAAATAAGCATAACAGTCCTCGTCAATTGTGAAGACCTTTAAAGGGAAGTGGCCAGTATATAAGAAGTCTATGGGTAGTACTTCTTTAGAAATTTTCTATCTCAAACACAAATGATGATCTCCTCAAGCTCTTGTGAAAATTTCTTCACAAACAAACTTGTAAATAAACTAAAACAAACTTAAACACTCTTTTAAACTTGTAAAAAACTCTTCTTGATTACTTTAGAATGTTAGAGGGCAAGGGGTACATATAGGATCATAAGAAAAAGCCCAAAAACCAAGAAAAACTAAGTAAAAAAATAAAATAATAGAAATTGGAAATATAGCCATTACAGGCCATCAATCGACTGACGGGATGGATCAATCGACTGATGAGCTGACTGTTACAGGCAGCTCACAGCACATCAGTTGACTGAAGACCTCATTAGTCGACTAATAAGTCGACTGAATAAAAAATATAAACTTTTTACAATTCCAGTGATTTTTCAGTTGACTGAACACTTGCATCAATCGACTGATAACATAATATAAATCGGTAATGAATTAAAAAACTAATTTTTGAAATGCCTTTTAAAATACCAAATAAATTCTAAAAAATTGTAAAACTTTAGGGAATGCTTGTAAGCATGATAATAAACATGTTGTAAAAAGTATTTTTGGAATTGCACCTCCCAAATGAGAAATCTCTTTATTTTTAAAAAGGTCCAAAAACATGATAAGTCAACACACTTGTTTTTGACATTTTGACTTAAACAATGTTTAAAACTTTATGAAATGATTATTAGACTTGGTAAAATATATACAATATTGTTACTTAAGTCCATAAACCATGAATATAATATTTTAATAAAAATACACATGTTTTGCAAACTTTAAAAACAATAAACATTATTTTATACTAAATATGTGTATGTGTGTATATGATTGTGCTTAAAGTATCAACACACATAGTATAAACCTAAACTAATATACCAAGCAATGATCTTGATCTTTAATAAGCTCTTCTTGGTAAACTTTCCGGATAAAGCTTGATCTTAGATTTTTGACTTGAATTGCAAATGGCTTCATACTGATCTTTCCGCCAACCTCCATTTGATATGATCATTATGGTACAATTTCATCCAACCTCCGACACATTATTTGGCTAGAATAAATAAGAAAAAACAAATACTAGACAAACAATATTAGTTGTAAATTATTTGTTAAAACATCATACCAACAATCTCCCCCTTTTTGATGATGACAAACAATTTATATAAAGAGTATATAAAATATATAATAAAGCACAATACTCATAAACATAAGTATACTCACATATTTCTCCCCTTTGGCAACATAAAAATGGGGATATAAAAGAAATGGGAAAGTGAAAGCTCTTCCTATCTATAAGCATGGTGACTACAAAAATAAATAATAGGGAATGGCTCCCCCTATCAAAAAGCCTTAATGAATATATTCAATGATGACCAAGGCAAACATATGGGAGTAAAAGTATAAATGAAAAACATGCTAAATATAACTCATATACAACACGACCATGAGAACACAAATAGATATATCAATATGAAAAAGTGTGGCTCAATACACAAACATAAAAACAATATATAAATAGATTTATGAAAATAAAAGAATGAAGAACATGAGAATCATGAAAAAAGTTTTCAAATAAAAACAAATTAAACAAATGAATTCATAAATCAAAAATTTAAACCATAATCACATAAGAACAAATCGATATTAATTTTTTTGACAAAAGAAAGGCAAGAGAGGCAACCATATCAAGCTCTTGATCTTGTCTCAACCCATATAAAGATTGTAGCACCCGGTAAACACGATTTAGAAAATAAACACCCAATAAATCCGGAGGTTGATCAAACACAAACCACTCATGACAATGAAAACCAAAAAATCATGAAAACAAAAGAATTGTCCATAAAATTATTTTCAAAAAAAAACTTTTTCAAAACCAAGAAATGAAAAATAAAAAACAATAAGAATCTTGGATTTAAAAAAATCAAACTTGTTTTGGTACCCAATTACTCTTGGTACCGAAGAGTCTAAGGACATGATCCCTATCATTAAAACTCAAAGCCCTAGGGTTATGAACTCATTTGTGCGCATTTTGTGTACTAATCCGGTTATAACAATAATCACTCAAATAACCCTTCCGATTGCAATATGTGTAATGAAAGACACCCATTTATTTTTGTGGACCATATAGATGTGCATGGGAAACATGCGCAAACAAAGATGGTGTTTTAAATTCATTTCACAAATATAAAACTCTTTTCAAATCAAAACAATATTTGGTCAAATAATCAAATCTATCACAATAATCACACCTATACACATAAGCATGCTTATAATGAACAATAGGTACATGAGCATGTATGTGTGATGATGAAAAAACTTTATGAGATGCACAAGGAGCATTAATATTTTTATGTTTGTATGTATCATAGCAAAATTTAGCAAAATAATCTTTTCGATCGCAAATAGAACATTTGCAAACTTTGTTATATATGTGTGCATGGTGAGTGAATGATTTTGACTTATTTGTACTTGACTTAGCACACATATTCATAAGCTAATTATTTGTACTTGACTTAACATTGTTCAACTCATTATTTGTCACATTTGCATTGGTAATAGAAGTAAATGAAATATAATTATTTATGAAAGGAATTAGTTCATTTCTAGTATTTTCTACTTCTAGCATGACATTATTCTTTTCATGAGACAAGCTAGCTATATCCAACTTGAATTTATCATTATTATTTTTAAGAACCTTATTTTTTTATCAATAATATCAAATTTGGATTATAGATTCTCATGATCTGTGATGCCCCAGGTTTCACGCGATGCTATAGTCCAAGGCGAAACCCAGAATGTCAAACCTACCAAGTACCAAACAACGTGCTACAACATATTTCACCATAGCAATTACTATCTCTCTAGTGGAAATAATAAATAGATGAAGGTACAGACAGAAAAATAAAAGAAATAGAGTAAAATCAGATATACGCAGAGGAAGCATGAGAATAATCATCAGTGAGCCTAAATAAAATAGAGTAGAAATCTCTAAGTCTGAAATAAACCTCAAATATAAAGAGTCAAATAAAGTATCACTACGGCTCTTAGCCTTTACAAAATAAAATACAAGTCTAGAGTCTGAACATAATCAACTAACTATGGAGTTCTGACTAACTACTACATAATAAATAGCTAGGTGAGATCTATGCATAAATCTCATCAACTTGCGACTCCCCGTGTGCTGGACTCGCTACCTAAAAGGGGGGAAAACAACGAGCGTCAAAGCGCTATAGCGAGATCATCTCCACCTCTCCCCAAAAGAAGGGGTAGGAGTATATAGAAAATAGAGTTAGTACATATACATATAAAATCATTCATAAAATTCTAACTGGAAGTTAATATTTAGGAAATCACAACACGAGAGTTAGTACGTCGAGAGAATTAATCCAAATAAGGAAACCCTCATGTATATACCATGTCTCAAATTGTGAGTCCCTAAATACTAACTCCAAATCCTATGAATGAAAGCAATAAACCAAACGGAAAACACTCCAAACCTCAATCATGTAGAACAAATATCTCATCCTAATCTACACTCGGGTAGATAGATCTAACATAAAAGGAATTCATCCAAACAAAAGCCAACCAAAAACCATGTTGTGAAAGTCACGGTCTCAGAGAAAGCACCCTACTCGTGGGTATTCAAAAAAAAAAATAGAAACCAAATTATAATTTATATTACTTACAAATGTGCATCTCTTATACATTAGCGATACTCTTGTAATATTCTTACTCAATCGCTTTGTGGCAATAGGTTTTATCTCCCTATCCCAAAAATATAATACGACGATACTTTTATAATACTCTTACTCAATCGCCCTATGGAAATAGGTTTCATCTCCCTATTCTAGAAACATAATATGACTATACTTTTATAATACTCTTACTCAATCGCCCTGTGAAAATAGGTTTCATGTCCCTATTCCGGAAACATAATATTTGTGTATTTTTCTTATTTATCATGTTAACACATCATATTTTAAACATACGTGTATATATCTTGGTGTACATGTCCATATTTGGTGTTTACTGACATTTTAGATGTTAAACAGTGTTTGCGTCAAAAGTTGACTTCGTCATGGAATTCATTATATCTTCGGTCGATTACAATAAATTCAAAAAAGAGATAGCCTTTTTATAAGACTCCTTTTACACAACAAAAGGAAAAATTACAACTCTTGAGAAACAAACGCAGGATCGTTGTTTGGATCGCTGCTTGCGTGGGATCTTTGCCTGTGCCGGGAGCGCTTTGACTCGTGGACCACCAAATCACAGATTCTGATTGAATCGTGAGGGGTTTAATGATTCTGACTTCGTTTATCGAAGTGAGAAATTGAAACGATATCTTATCAAAGTAAGATAGTCGTTCTTCTTAAGATCAAGTCAAAGCTAGAATCTCAAGGAATTGCCTGAAGCTCAAGAACTCTGCTCTGTATGCTCAGCCTCTGGGTTTGCTCTGATCTAGGCTGGATCTGATCTCTCTCTCCTCCCTAAAAAATCATCTCGGGGGGTATTTATAGCCCCGGGTGAAAAAAAATGCTTTTGAGACAGTGTTTACTGTCTCGGCGGCCGAGACAGCAAAGACTGTCTCGGAAATCACCAACTGCCCGGTGGTTTTCTTGTAACTGCTTCCCACGTCTTAAAACTCCGTTATTTTGGCAGTTATCAATGTGATTCTCGCCCACGACGTTTCCCACGTTCTTGAACAGTTGGTGGCCACGTGTTGGCGTTAATTGCAAGAGTAGTTTGATTACGCGGGGCTCTGAAGAGGTGTCTCACGTGCGAGGACAGTAAATTCTGTCTCGCACGGGCGAGACAGTGAAGACTGTCTGGCACGGGCGAGACAGTAACGCTTCTCGCACGGGCAGGACAGTAAAAGTCTGTCCTGTGGTTCCCCTTACGTCGATTTGACAAGTAAGGAGACGCTCGCACGGGCGGAGGACAGTCAAGGTGTCTGTCTGCGCGTTGTTGCGAGACTTACGTAAAGTCTGCTGCTGCAGTGCGAGAACAGTCTAGCACTTGTGTTCTTCTTTTTTGACATTTTGGGATGACTTCCTTTTGAGCTGATGTTTGGATATCTCTTGGCAGCATTTTTTGGACGCCTACAAAGCATGGTCATAAAACATTTTAGTCATAAAACAGTGTAAGGTTGAGAGACCGCTCAGAGAAAACAAGAATACGTCTAATTAACATGCGGCTAGGCGCATATCCAGTCTGGCGTCGAGGTTTTTTTGTTCCGCTTTGTTGTGGTTGGTTGGTTTGAATGGGGTGGAATTTGCGGCGGTTGACCGGCGATGGGTTCTTTAGGTCTAGTGTCAAGTCTCTGTCCTGGCGACCGGAGGTGTCGACTACCGCTAGGGTACGCGATCGTGAACCAAATCCCGAGACTGTGCAGATTTCTGCACAGTTAAAGATCATGACGATAAATTGTGATATAAACTTGTTTTTAAACATGTGAAACTTTCATAAAACATGTCAAAATCAGTTAAATACTTCTGGAAACAATATCAACATGTAACACATGATTATTTGCATAAAATTTATTTTCAAAACCCTAATTTATGCATAAGAACTTAAAACAAGAACAAAACATCTTTCTTCACTCTAAACAACATTTTAAATCATTCCTAGATCTTGAATACTTCTGTAAATTTCTTTCTCAAACTTTTTAACATGGAAAGATCTAGTCTTTCTACATATAATACAAAAGAAATTAACTTTTATTCATAAACTAGTCAATTTGGCTCTAATAAACATGTTAAAAACCATTTAAAAACGTTTTAAAAACTAGGAGGGGGATTAGCAGAGATGAACTCGCCTGAAACTTGTAGAAAAATATTTTAGGATGCCAAGCAAAAGTAGATCTCCAATCCAAAAACTAAAATCACCCGAAAAAATCCACTTGAAAGCCTCTAATATTCTCCAAGAATCAAATTAGGGTTTGTGGGGGTTTGGTGGCTGTTCGGGTTCTTAGAAAACTATGAAAAATCGTAAAAGTTTGATATATAAACCAGGGAAAACGAATATGTGCTTTAGAAAACCAAAACCAACTCAAAACAGGAATCTTACTTTCTGCAGGTTTCACGATCGATCGTGATGGTCGACCGGACTGTGGTCGACCACGACGGTCGACCAGACTGGAATTTTCCAGTTACACATATTTGGCCATTTTGCATGTTTCGACTCTTTTCTTCCTTATGAATGAACTTGTTTATACTCAAAACACATGGTATCGTACTCATACCCCATTTAACTATATTTATTAAAATAAATATCCATAAATCATAATTAATCTCATATTAATTATATTAACATAAATTTTTAGGGTTTTACATTCACCCCCCCAAAAGAATTTCGTCCTTGAAATTCTGCAGTCGTATTGCAGAGATTAATAATACGAGAAAAACACAAAAAAAGGGGATAATCCAAACAAGGAAACCCTCACGTACACATCTCGTGTCATTAATCTCCCGATTTAAAATATAATCAACATTTAAACTTAACAATCTAAAATACGTACATTCTCACTTAAACCCTAATTAGATGGAACTAGTACGTCGGGCGAAAAATCCAAACAAGAAACCCCCCATATATATACCATATGTTCTAAATAATTAAGGGCAAAGTGTTGAATGACCCATTCTAGCGTTAAATATAAATGTGACTAAACAACACATATAATCAAATCTTTCAACGCATATAAGCATGTTTAAATATCGACCTTACCTATTCAAAAAGGTGTGGGTAGTCGCAACTAACATCCTCCTCGCGCTCCCAAGAAATCTCTTCGGCTCCTTGCCAGTTCCACTGAACTTTCACTAATGGAATGACTTTGTTTCTAAGCTTTTTATTCTCTCTAGCAAGAATGCATACCGGAATATCTACGCTAGTCAAATCATCCTGTATCTTAACCTCTGATGAATCAATCACCCTCTGCTGCTCTTCGTCACGCAAATGCTTCTTAAGCATCAAAATATGAAATACATTTTGTACACTCGACATAGTTGTCGGAAGATCTAATCTATATGAAACAGTTCCAATGCACTTAATAATCCTGAAAGGACCAACATATCTCGGGGCGAGCTTCCCCCGTCTACCGAATTGCCGAACGCCTTCTATCGGTGATACTTTCAACATAACTAAGTCTCCGACCTGAAATTCTAAGGGTCATCTCCGCTAATCTGCATAACTCTTTTTCTTACTCTGTGCAGTAAGAATGCACTCTCGAATCAATGCCAATTTTTTTCGTGGTCTGCCTAACTAGCTCCGGGCTAAGTAATAGACTATCATCTGGCTGTACCTAACATATAGGTGATCTGCAATGCCTCCCATACAAGGTTTCATATGACGCCATCCCGATGGTAGCTTGATAACTATTATTATATGTAAATACAATCAATGGGATGTGATCCTCCCAGCTACCCTGAAAAACTATAACACATGCTCTCAACATATCCTCCTATACCTGATTCACCCTCTCGGTCTGACCATCTATCTGGGGGTGAAATACACTGCTAAATGATAACTGGCTGCCAAAAGCATCCTGAAAACTCCTCCAGAAATGGGATGTAAAGACTGAGCCTCGATCGGATACAATCGTCTCCGGAACTCCATGCAATCTGACAATCTCTCGAATAAAAATCCTCACATAGGTGTCTGTCATATAAGTCATCCTCACAGATAAGAAATGCGCCGACTTTGTCAATCTATATACTATCACGCAAATAGAATCATTTCCTTTCTTTGATTTAGGTAATCCTACTATGAAATCCATGAAAATATCTGCCCACTTCTACTTGGGAATGGGTAAAGGCTGCAGGGTCCCTGTAGGTCTCTGATGTTCTGTCTTAACTTACTGACATGTATAACACTTAGCCACATAATCTGCAATCTCTCTGCACATACCACTCCACCAAAAATGCCTCTTCAGATCCTTGTACATATTCGTTGTGCCTGGGTGCACCATATATCTGCTACGATGTGCCTCATCAAAAAGTTCCTTCTTTAGCTGTAAATTGTTCGGCATGACGATCCTGCCCTTCATCCGAAGGCCTCCATCTACTCCAATAGTTTAATCATCCTTGGGTTCTTTGGAGATCTCCCCCTTGCGGGTTTGAATCCATGAATCCTCTAACTAAGCTCCAACTACTCTATCTCCCCAAGGCGATTGTACTGATAAAGCTCCTAAGAAAACACTGCTCTCGCTAATCTCTGGCATGAAATTATAATGACTGAGGGTATAAAGATCCCGATATAGTAAACACCTCAAAGCTGCTAGCCAACGACGACGCTTCCTGCTCACCGTGTCTGCTACCACATTCGCCTTTCCTATGATGATACTGTATAGCGAACTCATAATCCTTAATAAACTCTATCCATCGTCATTGACTCTGGTTGAGTTCTTTTTGTGAGAAGAGGTACTTCAAACTCTGGTAATCTATGAATAACTCAAACTGTACTCCGTACAAATAATGCATCCACGCCTTCAATGCAAAGACCACTGTTGCTAGCTCCAAATCATGCGTAGGATAATTCTGCTCATGAATCCTCAACTGCCTCGAAATATAGGCTACAACTCTCTGGGTCTGCATCAATACTCCTCCAAGACCCGATAAAGATGCATCAGTGCAGACAACTAAAATCTTATCATTGTTGGGAATAATCAATACTGGTGCTGAAGTCAACTTAGTCTTCAATGTCTCAAATGTCTTCTGGCACTCTGTGCTCCAAATGAACTGTACACCCTTTTTAGTAAAGCGTGTAAGTGGCGTCATGATCTTCGAGAAGCCTTGAATAAATTTTCTGTAATAGCCCACCAGACCCAAGAAGCTACGAATCTCTGTAACTATCTTTGGTGATTTCCAATCAAGTACGGCTTCCACTTTATTTGGGTCTACTGCAATGCCCTCCTTACTGATGACATGACCTAAAAAATCTAACCTCCGATAACCAGAATTCACATTTGCTAAATTTTGCATACAGTTGGTGTTCCTGCAAAGTCTGCAATACCAACCTCAAATGTTGCTCGTGCTCTGCCTCCAATCTCGAATAGATAAGAATATCATCGATGAAAACTATCACGAACTGGTCTAAGTATGGACAAAAAACCTAATTTATCAAATCCATGAATACCGTGGGTGCATTGATCAGCCCAAATGGCATGACAAGAAACTCGAATGACCTATATCGAGTTAACAAGGCGGTCTTGGGAATATCCATCTCCCGAACCTGTAACTGATGATAACCAGAATAAAGATCTATCTTCAAAAAACACTGAGCTCCCTACAACTGGTCGAACAAGTCATCGATCATCGGTAATGGATACCTGTTTCGGATAGTGACATTGTTCAACTTGTGATAATCAATGCATAATCGCATACTCCCGTCCTTCTTCTTCACAAAGAGGACTGGTGCTCCCCACGAAGAATGTCTCCGTCAAATGAATCCCTGAGACAATAACTCATCTAGCTGGATCTGTAGCTCTCTCATCTCAGCAAGAGCCATACAGTAAGGAGCTCTGGAAATCGGCGTAGTGCCTAGCTACAACTCTATGGAGAACTCGACCTCTCTCACTGGAGGTAATCCTAGTATATCCTGAAAGACATCCTGGAACTCTAAAACTACTCGCATCTCACTCAAATATACACCCCGATTCCGTAACATCACCTCCTCGACGTATGCCAGATATGACTCCACAAACTGGTTGCCTCTGGAGGTCGCTACCACTATAACTCTGATCCATCAAAAGCTCGCAAACTGACTGTCTTCGCAAAACAGTCGATACTCACATGGTAGGAAGATAGCCAATCCATATCAAGGATAACATCAAACTCAGACATACGCAATATGATCAGGTCTATCACAAACTCGGAATCGTCCAAACTAACAATACATCTCCTACAAACACTCTCTAAACAAGATGTCTCCCCTAAAGGAGTAGATACAGATAAAGAAAAATCTAATGACTGCGCCACAAGCTGGAGACTAACCAAGAAATCGTAGGAGATAAAAGAATGTGAAGCGCCAGAGTTAAAAAGAATACGTACTAGAAATGAATTCACAAGGAAAGTACTTTCCACCATCATCCCGTTCGCGCCATGATCGTGAGGAACCACTGCATACACCCTACCAGTCGGCTGTGCTGCATCACCTGGAACATATAGGACTATTTGTTCCTACTGAATCTCCTGAATCGCTCGCACCTGTCCCTCAATCCTTGGGACTGTCGGAGGTGCATCACAAGAGCTTGATGTGATCATTATTTTTGTTTGAGCATTCAACTCATCTCTCTCTCTCTCTCGTCATCTTAGAGAAGTGTATCTAAACTCAAACTCTAGCTTTACATTGATATACTTGTTTGATTATCATTATTATTAAGCTAGATTTCATATTTGAGTTTAGTTTTGATTTATTCTCTTTGTAAGACTCTTTGTGATTATCATTATTATTAAGCTAGGGTTTACGTTGTGAGTGATTGTAAACCCTAATTGTAATCTCTCCCTCTAATAGTAGATCTACCCCCTCCTTACCCCGTGGACGTAGGCAATTTGCCGAACCACGTAAAAATTGATTGTACTGCTATTTGTGTGATTTGTAATAGCTTTTAGGTTCCCTCGACGCGCAGTCCTAGAGTTGACGAGAGAAAGAGCTAATATCTCACTTTGATGAGATATTAGGCTTCAGATTCTTGTTCCCTTTGAGAAACAAGAATTCTTATTGCGACCTGACTCTCTTGTTGTGCTGCCGAAGTGCTGCCGAAATTTCTGCTGCACGCAACAAGTGGTATCAGAGCCCAGATTTCAGATCTAGGGTTTTTTGGTGGAGGAAGATTCTTGTGTGAAGCTTGGTTCTTGGAGTTCTAGGCTTCGGTGGAGATAGCATTAGGAGTTGCCATTGGAGATTTCGCTTTTCTCATGTGGATAGGAGATCTATTTGGAATCCAATCTAGGGTTCAGTTGGGTAGTTCCTAATTCTATCAAATTTGTTCTTTCTCTACAATTTGGAGTTAGTTTGCAATGGGAGAAGAAGGTGAAAGCAGCAAATCGATGGCGAGTACAGTACAAGTTGGTTTTCAGAACACTAAGATTAGTGTGGTGAAATATGACGGCAAAATCAACTTTGGTTTGTGGATGAGCAACGTATAGGATGCGCTCAATGCTCAAAATTTGGAAGAGACCATCATGGTCCACGAGAGACCACCTAAATATGATGAGGCGGTATGGGAGAAAATGAATAGGAACGCTTGTGGGGTGACCAGGTCCTGTTTGGAACATGAGCTAAAATATGATGTGATTGGGGTGACGTCTGCAATGAAGATGTGGAAAATTCTCAATAACAAGTATCTCACAAAGAGTGTTGAGAACAGGTTGTACTTGCTGCGAAGACTCTTCAGATTTCAGATGTCCAGAGGCACCTCGCTAGCGGCTCATGTGAACAACTACACTAAGTTGTTGTCGGACTTGGAAAATGTTGATGAGAAGATATCGGATGAGTACAAGGCGATTATTTTGTTGGGCTCCTTACCCGATAAGGAGTATGATACATTCGTGCTCACTTTATTGAGCGGGAGATCTTCTATCAGCTATAGTGAAGTGACTAACGTATTGACCAATTACGATTTGAGGAGGAAGGACAAGGAGATTTCCCGTGCTAGCACTTCAGGCGAGGCCTTGTCGACGAGAGGTAGAAGCCCATATCCGAAAGGTGGTAATAGAGGAAGGTCAAAGTCAAGAATCCACCACTAATTAGCAAAGAACCAATGTGCATTCTGCAAGGAGCATGGATATTGGAAGAGAGACTGCCCGAAGCTCAAGGAGAAGGAGAATGGCAAGAAAAAGGGCCCGAAGGCCAATGAGGTGAATATTGCGAAAGGCGATGATTCCGATGATTCATGCTTTTCTCTACTGATTACTCCGGAGGTGAACCATGTGGATGCATCAGATTGGATGCTTGATTCCGGCGCTACTTTTCATGTGACCCCTAAGCAAGACTAGTTTGCATCTTTTGAGAAAGTCGACGGGGGCGTTGTTGTTATGGGAAATGATCAATCCTGTGGCGTTTGTGGGATAGGTACCGTACGGATTAGGATGCACGATGGAGTAGTCCGTGAGTTGAAGGAGGTGAGATTTGTTCCTCAACTGATGAAAAATCTTATCTCAGTTGGAGCTTTGGAGGCGAAGGGATTCAAGGTGACTTTCGAAAACACTGTAGCGAAGGTTACTAAGGGATCATTGGTGGTGATGAGGGGAGTCCGCAATCAGAATTTGTATTATCTGAAGGGAAGCACCGAGATTGGCCAGGTTACTTCGGCTATTTTAGAAGCGGACATGAGCAGACTTTGGCACTATAGATTGGGGCACACATGTGAAAGTCACTGTAGGCATTGTGAAAGCAGGGGCTATTAAAGGGAGCCAAGAGTGGGAAGATTGAGTTTTGTGAGCACTGTGTTCTTGGCAAGAAGACGAAGGTGAAGTTCGGGACTGCCATTCATCAGACGAGGGGCATCCTGGATTACGTGCACACAGACGTTTGGGGTCCCACCAAGACTGCATCACTTGGTGGTCGACATTGGTTCGTTACTTTTGTAGATGACTATTCTAGGCGTTGTTGGGTGTACACCATGACGAAGAAGAGTGAAGTCCTAGATTTGTTTGTGGAGTGGAAGAAGAGATTAGAACTGCAGACTGGGAGAAAGATCAAGACGTTGCGATCCGACAACGGTGGTGAATATACTTCAGACCCCTTTCTGCAGCTATGTCGAGACGAGGGCATAGAGAGGCACTTCACGGTTAGTCATACACCGCAGCAAAATGGGGTGGCAGAGAGGTTGAATCGGTCTTTACTAGAGAAGATCCAATGCTTATTGTCACAGAGTGGTTTGGAGAAGATCTTTTGGGCTGAGGCACTTACATATGTGAGTCACCTCATTAATAGGCTGCATTCATCTGCAATTGAGGGGAAAACCCCTATGGAGATGTGGTCGGGAAAGCCAGCACATGACTATGACCAGCTCAAGGTATTTGGATGCCCTGCATATTATCATGTTAGAACTGATAAATTAGATGCCCTGCATATTATCATGTTAGAACTGATAAATTAGAACCTCGAGCTAGGAAGGCCATATTTATAGGATTCAAGCGTGGTGTCAAGGGATACAAGCTTTGGGATCCAGTTGACAAGAAAATTGTGTTGAGTAGGGACGTCACGTTTGATGAAGCTTCTATCTTGAAGCTTCCTAGCTCTCATCAGGTGGAGAGCAACCCGACGGAGGAGATATCACAAGTGGTGGAGATCGATGCAGCTCTACATTGTCCAGATGGTACAGTATCCATGCATGTGCCGACTGAGGTGACGCCAGGCGAGCACGACGGTGATACGGAGGATACGGGTACTGATGTGCAGGATCAGGAACCGACGGCTCAGGTTCAGGATCCTATTACGGTTCGGAGACAGAAGAGAAACATACAGATGCTAGCACGGTATGCCGACACAGTTGCGTATGCACTTCCGGTGGAGAGTATCGATGAGATGATACCTACTACTTTCAGAGAGGCCGAACAAAGTTCGAAAGCTGATTCGTGGCAGGTGGCTATGCAGGAGGAAATGGAATCTCTTCATAAGAACGATACATGGGAGCTTGTTAAGCTTCCAAAGGGGCGGAAGGCAATTGGTTGTAAGTGGGTATACACGAAGAAGGAGGGCATTGAGGGCACTCCATTAAGGTTCAAAGCTAGGTTGGTTACGAAGGGCTATGCACAGGAGGAAGGTATTGACTATAATGAGGTTTTCTCTCCGGTGGTGAAGCATTCGTCGATTCGGATTTTGCTAGCTTTGGTGGCACAGTATGGATTGGAGTTAGATCAGTTGGATGTGAAGACGGCATTTCTTCATGGTGATCTTGATGAAGAAATATATATGACTCAGCCATTGGGATTCCGAGCTGCAGGGAAAGATAAGTTGGTTTGCAAGTTAAAGAAATCGCTATACGGTTTGAAGCAGTCTTCTCGACAGTGGTATAGGCGATTGATGGTTTTATGATTGGTCATTCGTACACTCGGAGCCAGTTTGATCCTTGCGTATATTTTTGCAAGTTAAAAGGAGGTGCGTACATCTATTTGTTGCTCTATGTCGATGACATGTTAGTTGCCTCTACTTCCAGGTCGGCTATAGATGAGTTGAAAGTTCAGCTTTCAAATGAGTTTGAGATGAAGGGCTTGGGTAAGGCGAAGCGCATTCCAGGGATGGAGATCGGCAGAGATAAGAAGAAGGGCAGAATTTGTTTAACACAGGTAGCTTATTTGAAGAAGGTTCTATAGCGATTCCATGTTAGCATGGATACGAAGCCAGTTAGTGTACCATTGGGAGCCCATTTGAAGCTTTCAGCTGGTCTTTCACCGAAGTCAGTTAAAGATCGTGAGTTAATGTCGAAGACTCCATATGCGATCGTGGTTGGGAGCTTGATGTACGCAATGGTATGTACGAGATCAGATTTGTCACAGGCAGTAAGCATGGTATCGAGATACATGCGCAATCCAGGAGTGGGTCATTGGGATGCTGTGAAATGGATTTTGAGGTACATTTGAGGTACACTCAATGTTGGTTTAGTTTATGAGCGGGACACTATAGGTGGGCAGTTATGTATTGGTTATGTTGATTCGGATTATGCCGGGGATTTGGATAAGCGCCGGTCTACTACGGGGTATGTGTTTACTTTGACCCGTGCGTCGGTATGTTAGAGATGCACCTTACAGTCGACGGTGGCTTTGTCTACGACGGAGGCAGAATATATGACAGTTACGGAGGCTGTGAAGGAGGCTATTTGGCTTCGAGGACTCTTGGAGGAACTTGGTATATCGCAGAGGTCCGTCACTATTCATTGAATGAAGTTGTGTTTGTTGGGAAATTGCAAAGAAGAGAATAAAGAAAATGTGATTTTGATTCCTTTGATCTCGGTTACAACTTGATTACAAAAGAGAGGAAAACGAATTTGGTTTTCCCCTTTGTTTAAAACTGGGTTCTTCTTGGCAGCGATGGAGTGCTTCCTTCGATTGATTGCGTCGAACTTGCTCTCCGTTGACGATCCGACCGTCTTTATCTCGTGGGAACGATGAACTTTCGTGGAAAGTTTTATGAATAACTCTGAATGAGTTTAAGAACTCTGAACGAGTTTGAACTCTGTGAATAGAGTTGTTGGAACCGAAAATTCGGTTAAAGATCAAGCTGTTTTTCTGTTGTCGAAGAATCCTCTCAGATTTGATCTTCTGAGGTTGATTCAAAAATCCTATCTCCGAGGATTTCGTTGCTGTCGTTGCCGAATCTCCAAACCAGAGTGATTTTGATGATAAAGAATCCAACCTCTGATCTGATTATCAAAAATCCGATCCTTTAACTCTGTCGAGTTTGTTTGAGAACTGAAAATCTCCAACCTGTATGGTTTAGATCTTTTGAATCCAACATGTGTGGTTCAGATGCCAAAAATCCAACCCGTTGCTCTGTTGAACTGAACAACCCCAACCTCTCAATGCGGATAGCACTCCTGATGCAAAGAAGGAGCATGAGAAGTGGGAGCGTTCAAATCGCATGAGTCTTATGATCATTAAGCGCGGCGTTCCGGAAGCCTTCAGGGGCATAGAATCCGAAGGGATTACTAAGGCTAAAGATTTCCTTGCCGAAATTGAGAAGCGTTTTGCGAAAAACGATAAGGTAGAAACAAGCACGCTTTTAGCTCGCTTGATTTCAATGAAGTATAAGGGCAAAGGAAATATCAGGGAGTACATTATGGAAATGTCTCATATTGCTTCAAAGCTTAAGGCACTTAAACTCGATCTTTGTGACGAGTTATTAGTGCATCTGGTTTTGTTGTCTCTTCCTGCACAGTTTAACCAATTTAAGGTCAGTTATAACTGTCAAAAGGAGAAATGGACTCTAAATGAGCTCATTTCATACTGTGTGCAAGAAGAAGACAGGTTGAAGCAAGATAAGACAGAAAGTGCTCATTTGGCCTATGCCTCTAAGGATAAGGGCAAGAAAAGGAAGAATGATAAGGAAGCTGCTAAGGGTCCAGTTGAGAAGAAACAACATAAGGATAATCAGGGTTGTTTCTTCTGTAAGAAGCCTGGACATGTAAAGAAGGACTGTACAAAATATCACGCCTGGCGTGATAATAAGGGTACGTTCCTTGCTTTGGTCTGTTCTGAGGTTAATTTAGCTTCAGTACCTAGAAACACTTGGTGGTTAGACTCTGGTGCTACTACTCACATAAGTGTTTCTATGCAGGGTTGCCTGAGCTACCGAAAGCCAAGTGATGTTGAAAGACACATCTTTGTGGGCGACGGACAATCGGTAGATGTGGAAGCAATTGGGCACTTTAGGTTGTTGTTAGGAACTGGTTATTATTTGGATTTAAAAGATACTTTTGTAGTACCGTCTTTTAGACGGAATTTGGTTTCTGTTTCTGTATTGGACAAATCAGGTTATTCTTGTTCATTTGGAAACAGTCAATTCAGTTTATCTTTTAATTCAAATGTTGTGGGAACCGGTTACTTGAGTATTTATGACAACCTATATTTGCTTGATACAATTGCTTCTTACAATGAATCCTTGCATGTGGAATCACGTGGTACTAAGCGTAAATTAAATAAGGAAAATTCGGCGACATTATGGCATAAGCGCTTAGGTCATATCTCAAAAGGTAGAGTTGAGCGTCTTGTGTCTGATGGCATTTTGGATTCCCTTGATTTTTCGGACTTCGACGTATGTGTTGAATGTATCAAGGGAAAACAGACCAAAGTGAAGAGATTAGGTGCCAACAGATCTTCGGATGTCTTAGA
Organism: Asparagus officinalis; assembly: GCF_001876935.1. Classification (NCBI taxonomy): domain Eukaryota; kingdom Viridiplantae; phylum Streptophyta; class Magnoliopsida; order Asparagales; family Asparagaceae; genus Asparagus; species Asparagus officinalis. The sequence continues at coordinate 16,975,310 of NC_033797.1, forward strand.
ATTGATACATACGGATATTTGTGGGCCATTCCCTACGGAATCCTGGAATGGTCAACAATATTTTATATCATTCATAGACGATTACTCACGTTATGGGCACCTATATCTTATTCATGAAAAATCTGAGTCTCTGGACATGTTCAAAGCCTATAAAGCTGAAGTTGAGAATCAACTCAACAGAAGAATTAAAACCGTCAGATCTGATCGTGGTGGTGAGTACTACGGTAGATATGATGGTTCAGGTGAACAACGTCCAGGACCATTTGCTAGATACCTAGAGGAATGCGGTATCGTCCCACAGTACACTATGCCGGGTTCACCTAGCATGAATGGTGTAGCTGAAAGACGAAACAGGACTCTTAAGGATATGGTAAGAAGTATGATTGCTCATTCTTCTTTACCAGAGTCACTCTGGGGAGAAGCACTTAAGACAGCAGCTTACATTCTGAATAGAGTACCAAGTAAAGCAGTTGCTAAAACACCTTATGAGCTTTGGACTGGTCGAAAGCCCAGTTTAAAGCATTTACATATTTGGGGATGTCCAGCTGAGGCAAGGCCTTATAGGCCAAATGAAAAGAAATTGGACTCCAAAACAGTTAGCAGCTACTTTATTGGGTACCCTGATCGCTCTAGGGGCTATAAGTTTTATGATCCCACTATAAGGAATATTTTTGAGACGGGAACAGCAACATTCTTTGAGGATGTTGAGTTTGGGGGGAGAAATAAGGTTAGAGACATTAGTTTTGAGGAGGAATTGGCTTCAGATCCAATCCATACAGTTACTTTTGACAATATTCAGGTTCCTATACCTGTTGTTGCTCAAGAAGTAAATCCGGAACCTCAAGATGATAATGTTGAACAACTCCCTGTTCCAGAAGAACAAACTCAACAACCTCAAGAACCAGTGCCATTAAGGAGATCCACGAGAGAAAGGAGAAATGCTATTCCGGATGATTATATTGTATTTCTCCAAGAACATGAGGAAAGTAGTGGAATGTTAGAAGATGATCCAATCAACTTCTCTCAGGCCATGAAAAGTTCTAACTCTCAACAGTGGATTGATGCCATGAATGAAGAGTATAAGTCTATGCAAGACAATAAGGTTTGGGAACTTGTCCCATTGCCAGAAGGTGCAAAACCAATTGGTTGTAAATGGATTTTTAAAACCAAGCGGGATGCAAACGGTAATGTGGAGAGGTATAAGGCGCGTCTTGTGGCTAAAGGCTATACTCAAAAGGAAGGCATTGATTATACAGAGACTTTCTCTCCGGTTTCATCGAAAGACTCTTTCAGAATAATCATGGCACTTGTTGCTCATTATGATCTTGAGTTACATCAGATGGATGTTAAGACTGCATTTCTCAATGGAGACATTGATGAGATGATTTATATGGTGCAACCAGAAAACTTTGTGTCAGGAGACCCAAAGAATATGGTTTGCAAATTAAGGAAATCCATCTATGGACTCAAGCAAGCTCCTCGTCAATGGTATCATAAGTTTCAACAAATAGTTATCTCGTTCGGTTTTGAGATGAACATTGTTGATGACTGTGTATATCACAAGTTCAGTGGGAGTAAGTATATTTTTCTGGTTCTGTATGTGGATGACATCTTGCTTGCCACTAATGATATAGGCATGTTGCACGAAACCAAGAGATTTCTATCAAAGAATTTTGAGATGAAAGATCTTGGGGACGCCTCTTTTATATTAGGGATCCAGATACATCGAGATCGCTCTCGGGGTATTCTTGGATTATCACAAAAGAGCTATATCGATAAGGTACTTAAAAGGTTTGGCATGCAAGATTGCAGACCAGGTGACACCCCTGTTGCTAAAGGAGACAAGTTTAGTCTCAATCAGTGCCCTAAAGGTAACCTTGAAATTCAGGAAATGCAGAAGATTCCTTATGCTTCGGCTGTAGGAAGTCTAATGTATGCTCAGGTATGTACGCGTCCGGATATTGCGTACATTGTTGGGATGTTAGGCAGATACTTAAGCAACCCTGGTATGGATCATTGGATAGCAGTCAAAAGGGTTATGAGGTATCTTCAGAAAACAAAAGATTACATGCTCACATACAGAAAATCAGAGAAATTAGAGGTCATTGGGTATTCGGACTCTGATTTTGCTGGATGCCAAGATAGCAGGAAGTCTACATCAGGCTACATTTATATGTTAGCAGGAGGAGCTATATCATGGAAAAGTGTCAAACAAACACTAGTAGCTTCCTCCACTATGGCAGCAGAATTTGTAGCTTGCTATGAGGCATCCAATCAGGGAATATGGCTGCGAAATTTTGTCACGGGACTGCGCATTTTGGAAAATGTTGAAAGACCACTAAGGTTATATTGTGACAATAAATCTGCAGTAATGTATTCCAATAACAACAGGAGCTCAACTAAGTCAAAACATATTGACATTAAGTTCCTGGTTGTGAAAGAAAGGGTACAGAGTGGACAGATATCCATAGAGCACATTGGGACAAACTCCATGATAGCTGATCCTCTTACTAAGGGATTACCACCTAAGGTCTTTCATGAGCATACTGCTCATATGGGTGTGGTATTATTTGAGGATATTATGTTTTAGTGGGAGTTTGTATTTGTGGTGCTTTATGTTTGTTTGTATTGTCTGATCAGAATAAAGTTTTCAGTTAAGACACTCTGTTACATTATGTTTGGTTTTGACCTCACTAAGGAGGACCAGTTGAAAATAGACATGTACTGATCACATTGCATGTAATTTTCATGCTGCACATCCATGATTGATCTATGTCATTTGATTGTATTGATATATGTGACCATTGATGGGTCGAGTCACGATAAATGTGACGAAGGCCGCTTTGATCCTATATTGATATAGTCAATGGACGAGATTGTTCGGAAATACCATTTCAGTGATAGCAATTTTTGAGCTCATAAGGTTATACACAGTTTAAGGAATCATATGGTGCCCAAGTGGGAGATTGTTGGATTTAATCTAATAAATCTATTTGTGGGCACATATGATTAAACAATGTGTATTGCTATCTTTCAGGATAACCCACTAAAGTGATCAATTAAGTTGGGTTAATTTGGTATTTAAATGATCATGGGGTCATATGTGCAGATACCAGGTTGTAATTGTAATTTATTGAGGGGCTAAATTACAAAAGTACAACATCTATAAATAAGGGGTTATGGTCCCTAACCTAGGGTTACATTCTCTAATTCTCTTCACCCCCATCTAAGAGAGAAATTCGGATTTTAGAGGAACCCTAAGGTTAGAAGATCATCAAAAACCCAAATCAAGATTTCATCCATGGATTCAGGTATAAGCTTCCGCTCTTTTGATTATTGTTAATCTCTTTGAATTAATCATGGCTATATGGTTTTAGATCTCAAGTTTTGATGTAGATCTAACAACAAATACTAACACTTACCTCCTCTTTCGTCTCATGTCTGCGCTCCTCTTCCTCCATCCATAAGAATTAAGAAACCTAGTAGTAATTTTAACACTTTAATTAAAGGAGTTAATTTGAAAATACCTATAAAGTTTTGGGAGACCTAATAGAAATTTTAATGATTTGAAGGACTATTTTCAAATTAACTTACGGACATGTGAGCAATTCAATAACTTCATGGAGTAATTTGAAGATGCGAAGGATTAAAGAGACTAATATCGAAAAAGTCCTTCTATAGTATAGTATTTTCATACAATTCCTGCAAAATCGGCAAATTTCCACCAACAAAAGTAGACGAAATCTCGTGCACAAAAACTCATCCAACTTAGCGACATGCGTGTCTTTATTAGCCTAGTAAATAATCCAACATATCGCCATCCCACACAAACTGCCAAAAGAGAAAGTACCTGAGGGAGCAATGGGGTAGGCCGTGTAAGTCAAGGTCACCCACCCGCAGAAAGTAATAATACTAGAAAAGCCAGGGTTTTTACATCAATATCATATCTATTTTTATCAAAATTGATATTTTTTGTTATTAATATATTTTTTGTTAATATCATCTTTACTTGCTAATATTTTTATAATATCACTTTTATTTTATTTTTCAGCCAAGAAAAAACACGTGAACTGACATAAGTATTCTCATCCTAAATACGTGCAAAGCGCGTGTGTCCAATTAATTTTAATATGTTTTTTCAATAGTAGTCGCCCAAAACTTAGGCCCTAAAGTCATGATATTTTGAAATTAGGCCTCGAAATTAGGGGTGCATTCGGTCCGGATACGGCTCGGATATGATGCTTACCATATCCATATCCGCTTACCCATCTCGGATACGGATACGGATACGGATATACCTCGGTAAGAAAAACTTATAACCATATCCGCTAAAATCGGATACGGTTACGGATATACATGCGGATATATAAGCGGATATGCATGCGGATACAAAACAGATATGAGAAAACTAGATAGTATTGAGAAAAACATAGTTCATGTGATACAAAAAAGTTCGTTAATATGTCCATTATAACTAAATAGTTAAGATTAATCATCTTGATCATCAAAATTAACCACAAATCCATAATCTAAGAATCGAAACTATCGTAAGAGTATGACTAATATGTATTCGGATATTTCGGATACGGATACGGATATTTCACTACAAAACCATATCCATAACCATATCCTATCGGTTATAGATTTGAGTAACCATATTCGTATCCTAACGGATACGGTTACGGATATTTCATCGGATACGGATACGGTTTAGCACCCCTACTCGAAATCGATATCATCTTCAACCGATCAACGTTATCCTCACCTAAGTGGGTTATAACAAGACCGATTTGTCAATATTTTGCTTATAGGCTAGGGTTTTGAGGGAGGACCGGGGGACGGAGGGAGAATTGAGGGGAGGTGAGGTTAGGGTTTGGGAGAGGATAAGAGATTTTTCTTTTTTCTTTTTTGAATAGGAGGGAGAGGTGGCCTGAGGGGAGATGAGGTTAGGGTTTAGAGATTTGAGTTAGGAAATTCATGTTATTTGAGAGGGAGGGAGTTAGGGTTTAGAGATTTGAGTTAGGAAATTCATGTTATTTGGGAGGGAGGGAGGGAGGGAGGGAGTTAGGGTTTAGAGATTTGAGTTAGGAAATTCATGTTATTTGAGAGGGAGGGAGGGAGGGAGGGAGGGGGG
>NC_033797.1:16980453-17000004 GCF_001876935.1 Asparagus officinalis
GGGAGTGATTTTGCACGTGCTATGGTTAGTTTTTTTGGGTCTGAAAACCCAAATAAGCGTGACATTGTAATTAGCAAGTAGATGGTATTGACGATAAAAAAATTTAAATGTGCTAAGTATCAATTTTGATAAAAATAAAGGTATTTTTCATGTAAAAATAAAAAAAACTAACAATAATCCCAAAAAATATATATAAAATACATAACATAATAAATCTCAATTGTTTCATGGGAATTCGGATAATATTCCTAACTCATATAACATTGGGAAGTTATACAAAATCTCAAATATATCTTGAATAAATTGAAAATAAAAGGTGTTAAGTTATTTTAGTTTGTGACTACAAACGAACTGTTATGCGCAGCGGAAATTTCGGCAGCACCTCTGGTGCACAACAAGAGATTAAGATCACAACTAAATCCCTGTTTCACAAAGAAAACAAGAATCGAAAGTGATATATCTCAACAAAGTGGGATATACACTCTTCCTCTCATCAGTTCTAGGCAACAAAGTGGGATATACACTCTTCCTCTCATCAGTTCTAGGACTGACTTGTCGAGGGAACCTAACAAGCTATTTCCTCTCATCAGTTCTAGGACTGACTTGTCGAGGGAACCTAACAAGCTATTACAAATCACAGCAAGACAAGCAAATTTTACGTAGTTCGACAAGTTGCCTATGTCTACGGGACAAGGAGAGAGATCTACTATTAGAGAGAAAGAGAATGCAAATAGGGTTTACAATCACATAAAGTCTCACAAATAAAACCCTCAAACAAACTCTCAAATATCTCACAATTTCCCTCTCAAAAGGGATGCACAAACCCTCTCAAATTCTGTCAGACAAGGCAAATTAGTAAAATTCTAACATCAATATGCTCCGTGTGTGCATGATAGACCTGGTTCTTCACCAAATAGATAGCCGACATGCTATCACAATACACCCGAATGGTCTCCTGTGTAATTCCCCAGTCCTCCAACAATCCATGCAACTATAAAGCCTCCTTTTACAGGTTCAGTCACCATCATATACTCCGCCTCTGTAGTAGAGAGAGCTATTGTAGACTGAAGTGTACATCTTCAATATACCGATGCTCCTGCCAATGTAAAAATATATCCTGAAGTAGACTGGCACTTGTCAAGACCCCCGCATAATCTGAATCCACATAGCCAATACAATCATACCCTGTCTTCTCATTCTTTTGAAATACCAACCCAATATCCATGGTACCTTTGATATACCGTAAAATCCACTTCACGACCTCCTAATGATCATTCATGGGATCGTGCATGTACCTAGATACCATACTCACGGCCTGTGACAAATCTTGCCGCATACATACCATAGCATATATCAAGCTACCCACCGCACTGGCATATGAAACATTCAACATATATTCTCTATCCTCAACTGAAACATGCGACATCTTAGCTGAAAGCTTAAAGTGGGGAGCCAATGGAGTACTCACCGCCTTTATATTTTCATCAAAGCTGAATTTCTTCAACATCTTCTGAAGATAACTCCTCAGTGTAAGCTTTAATCTCCCCTTTGCCCTGTCTCTCTCGATCTTCATACCCAATATCTTCTTCGCCTCTCCAAGATCTTTTATCTCAAACTCGGATGACAGCTCCTTTTTTAACTTTCGAATAGCCGAAGAATTTCTAGAGGTAATAAGCATATCATCAACATATAGTAACAAATAGATGTACTCATCATCTTGTAGCTTGTGCATGTAAACACATGGGTCATATGGACTCCTCGTGTACCCTCGGCCAATCATAAAGCCGTCGAATCTCTTGTACCATTGTCGTGGTGATTGCTTCTACCCTCGGCCAATCATAAAGCCGTCGAATCTCTTGTACCATTGTCGTGGTGATTGCTTCAATCCGTAAAGAGACTTCTTCAGTCATAAAGCCGTCGAATCTCTTGTACCATTGTCGTGGTGATTGCTTCAATCCGTAAAGAGACTTCTTCAGGTTGTGTTATGTAGATCTCCTCTTCTAAATCTCCATGTAGAAAGGTTATCTTAACATCCATCTAGACCAAATCCAAATTCAGCTATGCCACCAATGCCAACAGAATCCTAATCGACGAATGTTTTACAACATGTGAGAATACCTCATTGTAATCAACGTCCTCAAGCTGTGCATAACCCTTGGCAACCAATCTGGCTTTGTACTGAATATCCCCAATAGAAGATCCCTCTTTCTTTATAAACACCCACTTGCATCCAATAGTCTTCTTACCCTTCGGTAGCTTTGCAAGTTCCTAAGTGTCGTTCTTTTGAAGAGAGCGCATCTCCTCCTCCATAGCTTCCCTCCACCTGATTGAATCAGAGCTAGACTCCGCCTCCTTGAATATAGAAGAAACCAAATCATCAACGACCTCTGCTGATAAGGCATATGCAACCATGACATTATTATATCTAGTTGGCCGACGAATCACTCATCTGGGTCTGTTTGCTGCAATGGACTCCTGAACATGACCATGCTCCTGTGTCTCACCATCCACTGTATCCTTTAAATGCTCGGCTGTCATCCCATCTCCTTCTAGTGTCACATCTGTAGGAGCCTCAATGAATATAATCCTAGCTGGAGTGGGTGGAGTCACATCATCCTCCACCTACTGTGATATTCATCTTGTCTGGTCTCCCTCCACCTGTTGAGGGACTTGAGGCCTCATCATGTACACCTCATCGAATGTAACATCTCTGCTAATAACTATCTTCTTGTCCAGTGGATCACATAATTTGAAGCCTTTTACTCCTTCTCTAAAGCACACAAAGACTACTTTCTTTGCCCTCGGATTCAATTTACTATCACTAACATGGTAATAAGCTGGACACCTAAATATCCGAAACGACTCATAGTCACTAGCCACTAAATCAGACCAACGCTCCATAGGAGTCTTCCCATATATCGTAGTACACGATAACCTATTTACGAGATGGCTCGCATAAACCAACGCCTCGGTCCAAAAGGATCTTGACAATCCACTCTGTGTTATCATACATCACACCTTCTCCAGCAAGGTATGGTTTATCCTCTCAGCCATCCCGTTCTGTTGCGGTGTCTCACGAACTGTGAAGTGTCACCTAATGTCATGATCCTGGTAAAACTGCAAAAACGAATCACTCTTATACTCTCCTTCATTGTCCGAACGAAGAGTCTTCACCTTTCTACCTGTCTGCAGTTCCACTTTCTTCTTCCACTTCACAAAAATATCCAGGACCTCATGTTTATACTTCATAGGGTATATCCAATTTCTCCTAGAATAATCGTCAATGAAAGTGACAAAATAGTTGACCCCATCAAGTGATGTGTGCTTGGAAGGACCCCAAATATTTGTGTGAATGTAATCTAATATACCTTGGGTATTGTGAATAGCGGTGTCAAACTTCACTCTCATATTCTTTCCAAATACACAATGCTCACACAGCTCCATCTTATAGGTCTTCGTACCTTTCAATAGCCCCTGTTTTGCCAATACCTGCAGGGACTTATCACTAGTGTGTCTTAAACGCATGTGCCATAAACTGGTAGTGTTCTCCTCTGTAGTGATAGAAGCTGTCAGACCCCCCTGTAACTGTCTTGCCCTTCAAGTAGTATAAATTATTTTTTCTGACACCTCGCATCACCACCATGGACCCCTTCGTGACTTTCAGAGTTGCATTCTCCAAGATCACCCGATAGCCAACTGTCTCTAAAGTTCTAAGTGAAATACTATTCTTTGTCAACTGCGGTACGAACATTACTTCCTTCAGCTCCCGAGTCACCCCGTCACACATGTGGATCCGAACTATACCAATACCACCAATAGGACATATATGATCATTACCCATAAGCACAACATCCCCTCTTTCTAACTCCTCAAAGGTGGAGAACCAATCTCTCCTAGGGAAAATATGGTATGTAGCACTAGAATCCATCATCCACTCCGTAGAGTCAGCGTAACAAACTGACGGTAATGCTGAGAATGAAAAACCTGAAGAATATGTATCTGAATTGTCATCATTAGCCTTGATAACATTCACTTCCGAAGCTTGTACAACTTTCCCTTTATTCTTTTTGGCTTTATCTTTTAACTTTGGACACTCGTTCTTCCAATGTCATTCTTCTTTACAAAAATGACACTGGTTCCTACCAACACTCTTATGGTCACCTCTATTCCTTGATTTTGAGTGGTTGGACTGCCAACGGTTTGGAGTACGGTCTTGAACTGCTAATGCATCTCCCGATGCCTTCTCGGAGGATTCGTTATCACTTTTTCTCAATTCATAATTTACCAAAGCTGAGGTCACCTTCTTATAACTAACAGTAGTTCTACCATTGATCATAGTTAGGACAAAAGTATCATAATCATCCTCCGGCAACGAACACAAAAGTAGCATCGCCTTATCTTCATCCTCAATCATGATATCCACATTGGCCATATCTGAAAGCAACTTCGTAAAGTTATTTACATGCCCCCTAATGAAAACTTCCCTCTTCATCTTGAACTGATAAAACCGCTTCTTTAAGTGAAGCCGATTCTCAATGCTTTTAGTAAGATACTTTTCATTGAGCGTTTCCCATAATTTCTTCGTCGACGTCTCGTTCATCACATCATAAATTAGATCCGACGTCAAGCATGACCTAATAACTCCACAAGCCCTACTGTTCATCTTCTTCCAAACATTGTCCTCCATATCATCTGTTTTCTCTTTTAACTCAAGAGAATCCTTTAAATTTTGTGCATCCAACGCATCCATCACCTAGCACCTCCACAAACCAAAGTTGATCTTGCCGTCGAACTTCAGAACATTAATCTTTGTATTATTGATGCTCAGATTCTGTATCGCTTTCGAAAGAGACGATCTCAATGTGCTTGTTTCACTCATGTTGTATATCTAACTCTTCAAATAAGAATCCTTCAGCGAATCCTTCGAACAAGCCCCAAGCCAAAACCGGGTTCTGATACCACTTGTTGTGCCCAGCGAAAATTTCGGCAGCACCTCTGGTGTACAACAAGAGAGTAAGATCACAACTAAACCCCTGTTTTATAAAGGAAACAAGAACCGAAAATGATATATCTCAACAAAGTAGGATATGCATTCTTCCTCTCATCAGTTCTAGGACTGACTTGTCGAGGGAACCTAACAAGCTATTACAAATCACAGCAAGACAAACAAATTTTACGTTGTTCGACAAGTTGCCTACGTCCACGGGGCAATGAGGGGGGAGATATACTATTAGAGAGAAAGAAAATACAAATAGGGTTTACAATCACACAAAGTCTCACAAATAAAAGCCTCAAACAAACTCTCAAATATCTCACAATTTCTCTCTCAAAAGGGATGCACAAACCCTCTCAAATTCGGCTCTAAAGAGTGCTCTCTATCTCCTCAACACACAAGAAATATTCCCTTCTTTGCTTTTTCTTCTTGCCGCAGCCGGAAAAAAAACCTTCTGCCGAAAACAACCACAGTCGAAAAAACAAAACTTCCTTGCACAAAACCTAGGAAGACCTCTTGTTTTTTTATTTAGGGGGGTTATTGGTTAGGATATTTTGGGGGATAATGGGATAATTTTGGGGATTCTATTTCATAGTGTTATTCAATGGGATAATGGAACAAGAATAATACATTTTTGTGTTATTGGTTTTTTGGAACACTAGTGAGATAATTACACCACTTGGGATAAAATTACCCCACTCATATACAAAAATTTTATCCCAATAGTAAAAATTTACGCCATCCTCCATATTGGAACAATGTTGTTCCACTTTGAAGGCTATTGAGATAATTTTAAAATATTTTTGTATTACTTAACTAATACATGCAATTATATTATAAATATATGACCTGATATATAAAATATAACATATTTTAATATTTTAATGACATAATTTAATAATATATATTAATAATATTATATAATAGTAATTATAGTATAACATATTTATTATAATATTATATAATATTGTAATAACATATATTAATAATATTATGTAATATATTATTATATAATATTAATTAGTAGTTATAGTATAACGTATTTATTATAATGTTATATAATATGTTAGTAACATATATTAATATTTTAATAACATATATTAATAGTATTATGTAATATATTATTATATAATATTAATTAGTAATTATAGTATAACATATTTATTATAATATTTTAATAACATATATTATTATATAATATATTATTATATAATTAATTTATAAAATATTATTATAGTTATTATATATATGACATACTATTATAATATAATATAATAATTACTAATATTAGTAAAATATTATGATATAATATAATATAATACTATAGTTTGAAATAATATAATATATTAACTATAACATGATACCTTTTAATATATATTATTGTAATTATCATGTAATATATATATGTATATTATATTATTAAAATATTATATTAAATATATTGATATTATATTATATTAATTATTATATATAGTATAGCATGCTAATATAATATAATATAATATAATACAATATAATAATCAATAATAGTAATTTGTAAGTATAGTACAATATATTATATTTTAATATGAAGTAAAATAATATTTATATTATAATAATATACTAAACCAATTGGATAAGTTAATTTAGAAGTAATTAATAGATAAAATTATATTTTAATAAAGTGTCACATCATCAATTATCCCACATGAATTGTCAAATCAATGGCTCAAATTATCTCATTATCCCACTTTATCCCACTTTACCCCACTCAAAATATCCTAAATGGGTAAAATTGTTTCATTAGAATAATTTTTACAATTGGTCCCAATTTGTCCCAACCAATAACCCCCCAAAGGGAATCGGGTGGGGCTAACCTGCTAATCACGCGCAAAGAAGCGCTGTGGGCCTCACCCCCACTCACACGAAACCTGTTTCCTGTGAGAGTTCCGACCACCTTACATGTGCAAAATGGGAGCAGCAAATTTGTAATTTGTCCTCCCACATGCGACTCAAAATCACCTGTTGCAGTGCATGTTGGAAGCACATAATTTGTGAAAATAACAGTTTTAATAGTGATATGTAGTAATGTAGAAAAGCAAGAGCATGTTAGGGAACCTACTTAGTTTAACTTATAAAGTAAAATTTTCCTTATTTACTTATTTTTTACTTACAAGTGTTAAAAAAAAAAGGCTGGTATTTGCCAACTTATTATCTTTGACACTTGCAGGTAGGCTTACTTACTGCTGTTAAAAGGCTAATTTGTTCTTTAATGTAATGAGTCTGTAATTTCAAAGTTTAGGGGGGCTGTAGAAATCATGCGAAGCTTGAGTTTTTTTTTTTTTGAAATTTACACGACAAATCACCCATCACAAGCAAACCAAAAAAAGAAATACTAATAATGAATAATTCTAGCTAAACTATACTTCTCAAACTACTTTTACGCTATTGCTAACAGAAGCTTGGGATAATTCTTGCTTAGATTGCCATCAAATTTGATGAGTCATCAAGGACCCCACTACTTTAAGTCTAAAAAAAATGCTACAAACACATCTCCGGCCACACCATCAGCCACACCCCTCACCTGCTACAGTGCAGGGGCCCCATTTGAAATTTTTAAAAAAATTTAAGTGGGGCCCCCTGCACTGTAGCAGGTGAGGGGGTGTGGCTGATGGTGTGGCCGGAGGTGTGCCTGTAGCATTTAATAGTTTATAAAAGTATAGTGTTATCATCACTACTCTACTATAATATAATGGGTAGGCAGTGAGGGCCAGACCTCCCGCCCTCACAAAATAATAATGCAAGACAAAAATTGAAAAAAAAATTAGAATAAAAAATGAATAAATATTCGAAAACTATTAAAATAAATAGCAATGATTCCATTAATATTTGCCTTCACCAGGAGATAGCTAAATTGGCGAAGAGAAAAACAAGGGCACGCAATCCTTGCGATGATTTCTTTGAGGCAGTCATTCAATGAATCTATCAACATTATTTATTAAACCAATAGATTAAGAGGTAAGAGGATGGATTCTTTGTGGACAAAAGAGACGTTGGAATTTTTGATACTTCTCGATTTGGAATTGAGGGCCGTCAATAAAATATCCCCCCCCCCCCCCCCCCCCCCCCTTTTTATATGCGAGTCTCCTATTATTATTAATTTTTTTTTGTCTACTGGATTATTTGCTTGCACTGAAGAAGTATTATTTTGACTTTTTAGAAAAGAAGAACTTGAATTGGGGCCATCAAGGAAATATGCTAATATTTTCTTTAACCTTAAAGTCTCTTCATTTTGTCCATCAGGTTATGTGATTGCACTGAAGCAAACTGAAAGAGTTAAAAGAGAGAAATTCACAAAATTGAAAAGTAGGTCCATAAACACTACTTAGATCGGGGGGAAAAGATTAAAAAGCAATTGTATAGAAAATGCAATTTATTATTTTTACAAACCAATCTTTATTATATTTTGGTGAAATAGTTTGGAGTTCCAATATTTGGACCAAGAAGGATACGCGTCATAAAGTGAAACATAACGGACAAAGAAAATTTGTTATATGATTTGAAAAATTAATAGAAATATAACAACGATGAAGGTTGATAATGGTTAACTCTTTTAAGTGTTAAACTACAAAAAAGTATAAGTGTAGGAACATAGTAAAATCTTGAGATGAATGAGAGGAGATACACTATAAGTCTAAAATAAGGATGAAGAAATAAAACGTGTATAAAAAATTTATTAAAAAATTATTTTGTTAATAAAGCGAGAAAAGTTTAAAATGTAGGGAGGTCACTACTTTTCCGGTAGAAAAAACGAACATTCACTAATTCCATATTGAGGATTAGAGGTACTTCCAAACAAATATGAATTGTCAAGAATGTATATGAATATTTTTTTAATAAAAATTCCAGCAAACTATTTTTGTAATAGTGTAAGAAACAGTTTTCAAGTGAATTGCGTACATAAAAATAAAAACACATCTCACGTGACTGTCTCAAGAAATTTGAGTTGCTAAGGATCTTCAGCAATATCACTTTCACCGTTGAATACAGTTTATAACATTGTAATTCAGACTTCTTAATTGTGTGCTGATTACTTGAGTACTTAAGAGGAATTAGTTGTTAATAATGATTGATGAATATTTTCTCATCTTTTCATATTTATACATACTAGTACGGGGCACGTGCTTTGCACGTGTGTCCATTTTCTTGTTTATACGTAAGCTATAAGTGCGCATTGCAATGACAATTTTATGTATCTAATGTATAATTTTATTATATAATAGTATTTCAAATTAGTTTTATTTACATTAACACTTTATTAGATATCAAATCAGTTTTTCCAATCATAAAATTTATAAATTTTATTTAGGGTAAATTTCACAAATGCCTCGTGATAAAGCCCTCAAATTTTAAAAATGTCACAAAACTCTTTAACTTTAAAGGTTCTCAGAAAACCACATTCAAACCCTAAAAGCGTGAAACATAGTTTTCATTGGCAAAATATCAACCTGCATAATTTTACTCATATGTGAAAAAGTACAAAGTAAGGATTATTACCATTAAGAAGGATTTTTTGAAAATTGTTGAAAGTTTAAGGGGATTGAGATCGCCAAAGATCTTTTTGTGTGTGTGTGGGTGGGTGGGGGGGAGGTTATGACATTTTGCAAGTTAATGGTTTTATCTAAGAAATGACCAAATTTAAGGGGTTTTCTAAAAGGCTAAAAAAATACTTAAATACCTTATATTTTCATCTTCCTTAATCTTATACACCCCAAATTGTAAAAGTTTGCACTTACATACCCAGCTTGTTTAAACATGGCAAATTAGTATATTATGTTACTTGAATGTCTGAGTATTCGCATGTTCTACTCACATGTCAATTATGACTTTGTTTTCTCTAATTGAATTTTTATTTATATTTTTACCTACCTTTTTACAATGGGAGGAGGTTAATTTCAGCCAAGGGTAATTTGGTCTTAACCCTAAAAAATTAACTCAATTTAGAAAATTTAAAGAAAAAAGTGGTATCCTTAAGATATATATATTTCTCCTTCATTACCTTGTTCTTGATCTAAATTAAAGTTGAGCTATGATTTAATTGTTTGTAAGAAACAACATTGGTAAAAAAGAAACTTATAACACGGGTTAAGATATCTTAGTTAGCTAATAATTTGTTTTGATAAATCTAAAGAGATGTATGGTCTAATTCTTTACCTCCCATGGCCATGTCATTCGTTAGCCTTTTGAGATGATACTTTAAGGTTTCAAATTTTATTATTAATTCATTATTCGCATAATTTTACTAAAGTAACAACCAATTTAGTAATCAAAGTATTATTGACTTGATATTGTGCCAAAAAACTTATGTTATGAGTAGATATATGTGAAAAAATAGTCTTATATATATATATCTATCATCTCATTACCTAGTTATTGATCTAGATCGACGTTTGCAATAGTTTAATGGATTGCAGTAAACAACATTGACATAGAAGAGAAGTTTTTTTTTATAATAAACCTACTAACTCAAGTTCAAAAATTTCTTACTTAGCAAATAACTTATTCTAATTTGTTTTTGAAATGTTAGTTTATTGACTCAATATTTATAATTAATAAATTTTAGCATAATTTTACCGAACTAATATCTACTTTTAGGTTCATAAATTTCAATAAAAATGTTATGATATAAGAACTAAGAAGCTAAAATAGATCGCAATGCAAGAGATCAAATCATTCTTCGTCAATCAAATCAACATTCAGTTTCAAAGAGTAAACACCAAATCAAATTCTTCTAATCAATATTAAAAAAAAGATAAAAAAGATGAATAGATTTGCGACCTTGTAAAATTATCAATATACTCTTTATTTTTTATACTCTTTAATTCAATGCACGTAATCATGTAAAGACTGACTAAAAACTTCATAGTTAATAAAATGTCGCACGATTATAGTTTGAGAACTGTTATGGGGTACAACTGTTTCCAAATATATGATCTGATGAATCGCCATCTCCATCCAGCCAGACAAGCTGACACCCCAGTGCCGACATGAGAAGCGGTGCTAATCGGCACGAGACTTCCTGACTTCCCAGACGAGTCGGCATCTCAGCCGACGGGAGAGATAGCCAAAGATCAGCTAGCAGTCTAGCTCAGTCAACCAGACGAGTCGACATTCATCAATGTTGACACGAAAGGCGATATCAATCGGCCCTCTCACAGCAGGTAAATCACCAAGAGCCTAGTCGACCCAGTCGAATTGATACTCCTCCATGTCGACTCGAAAGGCGGGACGAGTCGTCACCCGACTCCATTCAGCTAGCATCTCCTCGAGTCAACTCTCCTCACGAGTCCTATCATGAGGGACATTGCTTCTCAGCGAAGCTAGAAGATAACTTCACCAAAGATTATCCATCCTAACAACAAGTCATGACATGTCTACTCAAAAACAATGCGTCATCACGTCGCTTATCAGCCCACGTCCCATCGATCGCTCCTCAAATCGAGGCTGAAGTGATCTTCCTCCTGTCACCAGCCGACACGTGCAGAGCAAAGGATGACTCAACTTCCAGGTCACCCCTCACCGTCGTCTTGCTGTACACTCATGAAATGACCAATCTAGCTACCATTGACATCATCTTTATATACAGATGCTATTCGCCATAGCCAAAGGGGGGCATGTTCACAATCTAAACTCTCCTTCTGACATCAATCTCAGAGATTATTATCTCTAATGCACATATCATAAGAACACACAGTTCTATTACGCCACTCAAGTTTAACTTCATCAACTGACTTTATCGTCAGAGGTACCATGGGGGAATCACCATCCCGCCCTCTCAGGACCTTCTTCTATGCAGATCGTTCACTCTAACTCAGTGGCCAAGACATAAAGTCGAGGAAGGAAGCGATCATCTCCATCATCTTTCATCACTCCGCCAATCATCCTATTCTGGATTATTCTGTGTGATTTGAACATCAACAAGAACAAAATAGAATGCGAAAATATATAGAAACTTTAATTATTATTTATTAAATGAATCACTTTTTTTTACATCATCTCCAAAAAAAAGTCAAAAATTAATTGAACACCTTAGATCTTAGTCTGTAGCAATGTTGATCAAGAAAAGAACATGAAAATTATAAAGATCATAGAGAAAGCTCGAAAATGCCAAAGTCGCAAGTAACAAAGAGAGCTAGATTTGGCTCTTTTCTTCTCAATCTAAATTTTAATTGCGAATTGGAATGTTGATTGGATAAAATTGATAAAAGTTTCTTGTTATTTATAGTGATTTGACAGGAGAGGAATAGTTGTAACATTTTTTTATCATTAGTGCACATAAAGTTATGTTAGTGTACCATGAGTTAGTGGATGAGTGTTATGAGTGGGTGATTAATTGAAAAATTGATGACAATCAATTGGGAGGTTATGAAAAATTGAGCATGTATGCCTTCATGTATGTATGCATGGATGTGCAAGCACTGGGGAGGTTATAAAAAATTGAGCACGTATGTATGAATGAATGTACTGGAGGGCATTTTGGATAGAAATGTTTTAATATGACAATCCACTTTTATAATAGTATTAGAGTAGATTACACGGTAGTGATTTATGTGATGTTAATATGTTACAGAGACGTCTTCTATTTTGTATCGGTAATTAATCCATTGATTAATATACTTTTTTCCTTTCTATTTTTTCTTTTGTAAAAAGTTTTCTCTTTTTCTCTTTTTTTTTTTGGGTTAGTTCGGAAGTTGACAAAGGCTTCTCTTTGGTGGAGAGAGCATTTGGACAAAAGTAGCATTCGTGTGATTTTGGACTAGCCATTAGGTGTTGTTTCAAATCGTCAAATTGTTGGAGAAGAAACGAGTGGGGGAGGCGGCCGCCAAAATTGAGGTTGGTTGGTCCGACGTGGAATTCTGAGGTGGCTTTAGTGACTCCTACTGCATTCTTCTGCTCATCATGTGTCCAAAACGAAGGAGCATAAGACACGCTTCTTATCAATCGGATAACATTATCTATTGGATCCGGATCCGGATCCGTAACCATGCGGATGCAGAACTAACCAAAGCCCAACCCCGTGAAGGAGCTGTGGGATCGATCCTCGCGGTGGATAAAATTAGATTCGATTGAACTTAATAAGCAAACCACGGTCGAGCTCGAATTGATCTGAAATGAATAAACTGATGAACCGATCGCTAGCTTGTACAGGGAGGGAGAGCACCCAAATTCTTTATAAACTCGTGTGAAGTTACCTATATAACTGATGTGAAGCTAGATAGACCCTAACAAGCCACCACACTTCTGATCTCCGGCGTCACGCGGGTAGGCTTTGTACTACTCTCGTCCCGGTTGAACACTGCAATTCTGACACCACCATTTTGATTTTGCAATAAACTAATCTCGGGTGAAAATTGTAATACGAGCGTCACCATCTACGCCACTCGATGTTGGGACAAACCCGAGGTCCAATAGAGCAGGGCCGCAGCAATAGTAGAACAAAAGTAAAGATAAAACGATAGACACACGGATTTACGTGGTTCGGCATAAAATTGCCTACGTCCACGAGCAAGGATAGAAGAATCCACTATGAGGAGATAACTCTAGAGTTACAATTTCTCTTTACAAGGAGATACTCTCTCTCTATTTTTTTTTCTCTCTCTCTCTCTTCTATACGAGGAGTTGTTTCTGGGATGATTTTTTCCTTGAGCATTTGGAGCCTATTTATAGGGTTTGGAAAAACACTATGCACAATAAAATATTAATATTTTACTATGCTGTGGGGCCACCTTTTTTTGTTTTCTTTTCATTTGTCAAAAGTTTTGGCCGAGCTTGGCTTTATTAGGCACCCCCTGCTGACATCGATTGCAACCAGAAGGATGAAGTTGGCTCTAATACCTTTTGCAAGGGATTCATAAGAACTCACTTCTAAAAGCTAGCTTGTTTAGGAGAGGGAGCTCAAATCTCTTATGACCCACATAAAGTTAACCATATAACCGAAAATTGTCGCAATTGAAGGTCCGTATTGTCCACTCAAATTTGCCCTTTCATTGTTTTATCTACTTTTCGGAGGGGGTGGAGCGTGGGGTAATGGGAAAATTGAAAATTATGGGGGCTAATCGGGACACTTTCTTTCATGTTTTGGGGGTTTTGAGGGAAAAAAACAAAATCCGTGGGGTTTTTCGGCAAACGCCCCAAAGTTTTGGGGGTTGTTTTGAAATTTACCCTCCATGGCTGCGGGCCTGCGGCTCAGCTATAAGGCGAACAACTATGGGGCTTCTCTAAATAAATCAGGCCTCTAAGCATGGGCCTGAACTCATAACAACGGCCATATTAAAGCCCAACAGCATTTAGAAGGGCGGTGGCACAGAAAATTGGTTTTATTTGTTTTTCGCTTCGAAAGTTTTGAGAACAAATCGATCAAAAATTCCAAAGAAACAAAGCGGAAACAAGATGAGGGGAGTTCGAAGATTTCTCTCGTCAAGGAAAATTTCAGCGAGTTCGATTGGAGAAAATACGTGCAAATCTCTACTCCGTTCTCCTCGTTTCCTTTCGTCCTCAGCGATCTTCTCCTCTCTTCGAAACTCGACGCCTTTTGCTTCTCGAAATCCACTCAAAACCCCAACATCGATCTCGAGTCCATGGATCGCTTTTGGAGGTGAAATTCATCGCCAAAAAATATTATTTTTATCTATCGCCGAAAGTTACCCAGATTTTAGTGCACGCAACCTGTTTGCTGAAACGACTGAAAAACTCAATTGTTAGTTTAGTGGATGGTCCGTTCATTATCGAATAAAAGTTTAAAGAGTTGCCCAAATTTAAGTGCACCCAACTTGTTTGTTGAAATGAATGACGACCCATTTCCTAGTTTCCTTTCATTTTATGATTTCACTAAAGTTGCAATCGTTGCACAACCCTAATTTGTATTTTTTGTTAATTTTTGAAGTTTTTGTATGGTTTGATTGAACAGTACAGAGGAGGAGCATGTTCATTCAGACCCAATCAACTCCCAATCCATTGTCTCTAATGTTTTATCCCGGGAAGCCTGTTATGGAGGTTGGTAGTGCGGATTTTCCAAATGCCCGAGCGGCCATGAATTCACCACTAGCCAAGGCATTATTTGGAATTGATGGTATGATTTTGATTTGGCTTTTGAAGCCTCCAATTATTAGCTTAGAATGATACTTTTGATCCGTTCAACTTAGTTGTTGTTTATTGGGAGATTTTCCTATGTAGTAGAATATCTCCTTGTTGTTGTGAAAGGCCTCCGTGCTAGTAATATCTTTGTTGGTTAGGTAACAGTCCTTATTTTATGCTGCATCCTTTGCCCTTGTATTTCACTCGTTGATTTAGTTTGTTTAGCAAGATCTTCTTCTAGACTCACTACTTGTCTATGATTTATTATTTTGGTAAATTTTGTAAAAGTACCGGGAACAATTAGGGGTTCTACAAGAAACTAACTTAAACTATTTTATTAGAGAAAATTTTTATTAACTTTGACATAAACATAAAACTCCAATGGTGTCTATGGCGCATTAACAAGTTTAAAATATGCACATTCATAACTTTTCAGCTCAAAAGTCATGTTGCAAACATTTAAATAAAAACAGGACACTTGCTAACTTTCACTAACAGCAGTTATTTGAACATCCAAGTATCAGACATTATTATATCTCCTTTATCAAATTATTAGAACATAGCCTCCCATATATCCTATTACCTGTGGTTCCCCACTCCATAGACGCATACTCCAACGACCACACCAACACCACTAACAAAATACACTTCTATACATAAATTTTACCCTTCAAGGCGCTTTTATTTCTCCAAAGGCCTATTATCAACTTCCTTGACTGCAAATTGGTTAGTCTTTCATTCTGTAATTCTAAATATTTTCAACAAGAAGAAAGGAATGAGAGAAAATAAAAGAGTGTTGTCGAAATAGAGAAAACATATGATGAGAACCCAAAAGGTTGTATATTTGATAATAAATTCTTCCATGACTTCAAGCACAATAGCCGTACTATAATGATGCAACTACAAGAAAGAAATATATACCTGACTTTTGACCTCTTTTTGAATTCTGGTGAACCATTGAACCCTTTCTCCAAGTAAGCAAGTGATACCAATGGAACATTCAGAATGCCAGATGCAAATTAGAGCGTCACACTATAACTAAGGAAGCATCATCTGACAAGGATAGAAGTGTATTTGTGGTTGTCATAATCTGCTTCCTTGCCAAATCACATGACTACTCACCGCTGATGCATTTACAATTCCTGACATATCAAATAGTGCTTGAGAACCACAAATTTCGCAAGTGACAGAAGATTCTTTAGAAGAATTGTTTTGTTCCTTCTCAAATTTCTGATTTCCTTGGTAGACCTGGCTTAAAATATCTCTACATTTTCATCTTTTAAACTAGATAAACACATTCTGCCTATCACTATAATGAAATGAAAACCTAGGAGAAACGGAAAATGCGTCAAGAAAGCCAACAAATTTCATTCTTTCGGCAAATGTTCTTCCCATTCTTATCAAAATTGACCTTCGTGATGGGTTACTTATTGAGTAATTTGTCAGCTACATATGCCTATTACTTGCAACTAGCGGCTATTTATGTTACCTGGGTAGGTACTTCTAATCTGAAACCGTACCCATACTCTACACGTACCCGTACGAAAACTCCTGGGACACTCATTGCATATATGCATACATTTATTCAGGCATGTACTCAATTATACAATACATGTTTAATTTTAAACACTTGTCATACAATTTTTTTGGACGTATAACACTTCACATCCACTTCTTGAAACTTCGTTGGCATATGTCTTGTTCCGAATTATGATTTTGAATGGTCGTTTGGATGTCTAGTTCCAAAACTAGTTATTTTTCCAATTTATGATCCACATAACAAAAAAATATAAAAAAGTTATAGGAACTTTAATTCTCATCCTTATTCTCATATAAATTATTAATTCTAATATATAATATATGTGTATATAATTTTTATATAGCCGTTTCCAAATTTATCGTGTCCCATGCCCATACCAGTATTGGTACCTGTAGCTGTACCCATGCAACATAGGCTGCTATTGATAATAATTTGTACCTCGCCTAATTGTAAGTGTTTACACAACACATGGTGATTTAGTGTCACCAATGCTAGTCTCAGTTAGCTAAATTTGGGAGAGACAGTTATTCACTGAGAACAAACTAATAGCAGGAGTATTATATTGGTTATAACTTCTAGATTTGGTTCCCAAAGTAGTATTGACAATTATT
The DNA here is from genome assembly GCF_001876935.1 of Asparagus officinalis. Taxonomy (NCBI): domain Eukaryota; kingdom Viridiplantae; phylum Streptophyta; class Magnoliopsida; order Asparagales; family Asparagaceae; genus Asparagus; species Asparagus officinalis. The sequence continues at coordinate 16,997,711 of NC_033797.1, forward strand.
ATTTATGAGCTTCTTTCCATTTAAAGATGCGACTTAACCTAAATTCTGAAACACATCCTGGAGTGGTAAACTAAGCCTTCCTAGAATGACTCTAGCTCTTGTATGTGGGGATAATAAAAAAAGAGAAGAAGACTATGAGAATGTTCCAGTCCTCTGCTTCACATGTTCGTTTTGAACTCACAATAATCCTAAAATTTTGTATTTGTTGATCACCAAATATGTGGATCGAGAACAAAAACTTTGGTGTTCTCGCCATGAGGCTGCGATTTCTCGTTTACCCAACCATTATGTATCTAGTACTCCTCAAAGGCTGTATAACATTGTGAGAACTCTGCAATTGCATAGATGCTTGGATTGTTCAACATGGAAGTTGGAACCTTCTAGAATTTGTAACATGAGCCACGACACGTTTGTTTGATGAGCCATTAACTTAATTTGGTCAGATATGTCTCTTTGATGTAAGCTACCATTGACAACTTACATACATGACCTCCAATATTGCACTGAAACACAGCTCTATAATTTGAAGTATTGCTAGTGTTTGAGAAATGCCCTTCAAGTGTCTTGAGTGTCCGACTATCAAAATTCTAAAAAATGAAGTATGCGGGATACATGCCAAAATAGGCAAGCTGCATGTCTTCTTGGTTGATATAGATCTTCGTATTTCTTGTGTATTGTCTTCCTACTTTTCTTTAAGAAAGCTGCTAACAATGATTATATTTAATCTTTTTAAGGAATTACAAGAGTGTTCTTTGGGTCTGATTTTGTAACGGTTTCAAAGTCTGAGGAGGCTTCATGGGATTACCTGAAACCTGAAATTTTTGCGGCAATTATGGACTTTTACACATCTGGAAAACCACTTTTTTTGGATTCCAATACTGCAGCTTCTTCAGATACAGCAATTCAAGAGGTATACTGTAAAATCCTTTTTTATTCATTATAAGTTTGATGCAAATCAGGAATTTTAAGCTTTAGGCAGGAAAAAAAAGGTCAGTGAGGTGAGTTGCTTATTAGAATTTTATTATAAGAAACTAGAGTCTAATACGAGAAGAAGGATAATATATAAGCTTTTGCAAGGATAAAGGAAAAAGGCATAGCTGAGGAAATGATACTTGGATTGAGAATGAAGACCATGAAGTTTAGTAAGAGGTTAATTGCAACTTCAAGGCAAGTTACAACATATGAAGGTCACATGTTTTATGGAGAACGAGGGGGTTAAAGATCTCCAGTTCAAGTGCAAAATTTTGAACGTAGTTAACTTGACCTTTTTCCCAGTGGAGCTTGAAATGTCTTTTATGTTTTTCTGAGTTATTCAGTAGTAAGTTGAGTTGGCAATTGAAAGGATCTTTTCAATTTTCATACCTACCGTTTTCGAGTTTCCTACTGTAATATCTTAGGCTGTGTATTGAATCAGGCCTTTAATGGGCGACTTCTTTACCTTCCCAACATTTATTCATTTTTTCCTCCTTGTAAATCTGTAGGCTCCATAAACTCTATCACGCCACCGAATTTCAGGTGTTTGAGGGAGGTACTCACACATGCCATAGCATTGCAGAATAGAACTCAAGATTGAGAAACTCTAATATTTAGTTGCCCTACCATTATCCTTGATTATGCATCCAGGCAGGAAGCAGCTTCTTATTGGAGACTTCTTGGTTTCCATAGCACGCCACCGAATTTTCACATGTATGGGCCCTGCATATTTGTGCACATTTAGGCTCTAGAAACAAACATATAGATAGGCTAGTTAGGGAAAGTATTAACCTTTATAAATATTACAACACTAAATATCAAAAGCAATAATTTTAAACTCGACAATGACCTACTATGTGAGGATTATGTTATTCCTATTGACCTGTAATTCTGTGACGATCTTTCACCTGTATACTTCATTTATAAATACCAAAAGTAAGAGTGTTGAGGCATGATGGCACAGGTTGACTCTAGTAGAGTAACAGTGTTGAGGCTATCACAAGCATGATAGCACGACTCTGAGTCTAGTAGACAGGCTTTTGTTACAAATTTTTACAGGCCATACTTGCTTTCTTTAATTTTGATGTCAGTTACATGTGGACATGAAGGTTTTGCAAGAATATAGAGCAATAAACTGAAATTGTTGCGTCCCTTTAAAATTTTGTTCATGGGGTTGACACAATTTTATTTGCACCAACATTATACTGACTGCAATTTCTTTGACCTGGTCCTTTGGAAGAAAACATTAGAGTTAACTAGTTGTCACTCTGCGATGCACGGAATTCAATGTTAACTTTGCTGTATGTATATTAGGGCTTCAG
>NC_033797.1:17000014-17002588 GCF_001876935.1 Asparagus officinalis
TAAAATTAAGTTTTTTTTTGCGGAAAGGGAGATAACAAATCAATGATTTATAGAAATTGGAAAATTAAAAAAAATCCAAAATGTGGAGGGAGTGAATTAAATCTTTGAGATGGGATGATGGAAAAAGACACTATTAATTATGAACTATTAGAGCCCCTAGAATTTGCCAATTGGCAAAATTATGCTACCGGGTTTTTACTTTATTAGAATACTATTGATATGATTAAAAATGTTACTGATACATGGTTTTTCTAGGATGATTCAGAAATTGTTGCTATGATCAAAGAACTTTTGGAGACTAGGATTCGACCTGCAGTCCAAGATGATGGTGGTGACATTGTATACCGCGGATTTGACGAGTACTCTCTCTCTCTCTCTCTCTCTCTCTCTCTCATACATACACCATGAGTTACAAAAGTGCATTTTACGTGGTTCTGAAACTTGGTTCTTTTTTTTTCTCAGAGACACTGGTATAGTGAAGTTAAAGATGCAAGGAGCCTGTAGCGGTTGCCCTAGCTCATCAGTTACACTGAAATCTGGCATCGAAAATATGCTTATGCATTATGTTCCTGAGGTAAACATCCTATGAAATTAACTATTTGTGAGCTTATATTTTTTATATCTCTTGTGTATCGGGACTTAGTAGAGCATTCTTAAATAGTTAATACCGCTTCATTCATTAGCTATGTTGTAGTCACTGTTGAACGTCTGACTACCCCTCATGAAAGAGAAGCCAGTCATAAGAAGTACTTTTTGTTCTTCTATTTCTTTCAAGGATTTATGCATATGCTTTTTCTTTTTCTTTCCTTGAGAGCGATGATAAAAATATTTGTTATGTTTGATACGAAGAGATCCAATCCTTTAATTGGATGGTAAATTACCTACTTGTTCTCATATTTTTTTCTATAGTAAGCGGAGGTAAGTGTCCCTACATGATTCTGGCTTATGTATCACTGGTGTGACACACATCCAAGCCACGAGCTATAATCTGGGTTTTTTGATAATCTGAACTGTAATGGTTTGGATGCAACATGTCATGTCAGCGAGACACTAGCCAACACTGTAGAGTGACGCTAGCTCCTGTTTACTTTATTTTTTAATGAATCTGAGACTTAGAAGTGTTGCTTTGATGTCCAAACTTTTTTCCATTGACCTTACAACGGATAGACATGATTCCTCTTCATACTTGTTTATCAAGTCGTAAATTTTTTGTCATGTGCTCTTATGATTAAATTGTTGTTTCAGTAAATGACCCTAAGTATCCTTTTGATGACAGGTTAAAGGAGTCGAACAAGAGTCAGACCCAGACGAAGAGGCATCATTAGTGGGCTAGTTAGAGTGACCGAGGATGGTGAATGCATATCTGTAGGATTTCAGTTTTTACTGGTTTTGCTGAGTATTTATTTTGAATTTTTTTCGGTTAAGTTAAATCTGATGTAATGTACGGGTTTATTACCTATTTGTGTATGTATTCTCTATTGATGGTGAATAATAAAGTGATACTTTGTGTATTCTTTATGCTAATGAACTGTGAGAGACTAAATTGTCACTACCATTTAAGGATTTGCCTTGGAAGTGTTTTTGGGTTTTATAACCAGCTTGTGAATTTCTTGTGACTGAAATTGCATGGGTATAAACCTTGAAAACCTGAATAGTTGAATGAGATTAAATTGCATTTAACCCCTTGTTCAGGATTTAGAATCTATCTTGAAAAGTTTTTCATCTCTTCAACTACTTTTACCCGTACTCAAGTTAGGGATTATGTATAGGGATGCTAAGCATTATGTTTAGGGATGCTAAACCGTATCTGTATTTGAAGAAATATCCGTATCCGTTAGAATACAAATATGGTTACTCAAATCTATAACCGATAAGATAATGCTATGGATATGTTTTTGTAGTTAAATATTTCGTATCGGAAATATCCAAATACATATTGTTATGATAGTTTTATTCCTTAGATTATGGATTTGAGATTAATTTTGATGATCAAGATGTCTAATCTTAGCTTGTTAGATATAACGAATATATTAAAGAACACTTTTGTCCACATAGACTACAATTTTTTAAAAATATTATTTAATTTTCTCATATCCATTTTTTTCCGCATGCATATCCACTTATATATCGGCATGTATATCCGTATTTGTATTCGATTTTAACGGATATGGATATTCCTTACTGAGGGATATTCATAACCGCAACCGTATCCGTGATGGGTAGATATATATGGATATGATAAGTATCATATTCGAGCCGTTGCTGGACCGAATCCGTATCCGTGATGGGTAGATATATATGGATATGATAAGTATCATATTCGAGCCGTTGCTGGACCGAATACACCCCTAGTTATGTTTGTAGATTATTGAACATATTGTTTGTCCCGTAATTTTGTTTATGTTTTGTTTTTTTAAAGACAAATTGAGGCAAAAGTCTTTAGCTTTCTTTTAGGAAAAGTCTAGTTAAAGAATCATTTTTGCAAGTTATGGCTTAAAGATTGATAGAGAATTTAGGTTTCAAATGGTCAAATAATCATGAAATAACTTTGCTTGAACGGAAAATCCGACTTGT
>NC_033797.1:17002604-17012071 GCF_001876935.1 Asparagus officinalis
TTGTAATATTGTCGTCTATTTCATTTCTTCAATTGCTTTTTAATATTTCCATATGTGAACCTAACATGAAGTAAACATTTTAAAACATATATTATTATATTTTTCTTGTTTATTTATTTGGGGAACAAAGTGTGGTTTATGTTAAATAATGTTCGAGAAAAATGTTGCTGAAGGAATGAAAATGGTGTAGAAAAAAATCAGGTGACTTTCCAGGCATGAGCCTTTCCAACAATAAAATAAGGCTTTTTCTTAAATTTATTGAGTTGTATAGTTGTTAGATTGCTTGGTTCTTTTCCTAAATTATTGAATTGGTTGATTGTTCCCATAATTCCCTTTTAACCAACTTTACAAATAGAGGTATTATTATACTATGAACAGTTTTATATGGTCCTATATTGCGAACACAAAGTTGATGTGTATTGAAAGAAAAGCATTCTTTTTTGAGCTCTTTAAGCAAAGGATAAAGTCCATCGATTAAATTAGCTAACGTCGAACTAATAGTGATGGATATGTAAGATATTTTAATGTGAGATGCGGCCAAAGAGGCTGTCGTTTCTTCCCCTGAGAATAATATCTTCCAACAATTTCCGGACCCATCAATAAAAAAACATATTTATCCTCTCATATATCTACTCTTATTCCCACCATCATCTATCAAACAAATGCTCCAATTGACGTAGGTCTAAGTTAAAAGCAAGATTTAATTGCAGTTAAATACCCTATAGTTTCCCATGCTTTGCACTTATATCCCTCACTTGTCTTTGGCAGCACCTATATGCCCTAAAGTTTTTAAATTTTGTATTTATAATACCTTAACTTGTTTTAACAGCACTTATGTATCTTAGAGGTTTAAAAACGCGCACTAGAATGCCTATAGGTTTGCATAACTCTGGGTATTTAAGTGCAGTTTTTAAGAACTTTAGGGTATTTAAATGCACGTTTTTTGAAACTATAAGATTAGGATTTATAACCGCTAACAAAGCAACTGAGGATGTATAAACGCCATTTTAAAAACTTTTTTAGGATAGATAAGTGCAAAGTAGGGGAAACTATAAGGCATTTAGGTGCAATTAAGCCTTAAAGCAGAAAATTAAAAAAAAAATGAAATTAGTGGTGCTTTACAACGGATGCTTATGATTATATAACAGATCACTTTCTAGGTATAGGGGTATGAAATTTTGAGACCATGTTGCCTCAAAGCGAAACTTAACTTATCCAAAGTGGATAGGTGCATAATTTTCTTTTGTTCTAATAATTGGTTTTGAATTCGATTTTCAACTTCTATTTTATTTGAGTGCCGTCCAGTTAGACTTGCACTCATGGCTGATTGCCCCTTGGTTAACAGATTTAGGTAGATTCATTGGAAGGAAGAAGGAAGGAAAGAAAGTAAACGCTTATGCCATATCTAACTAGTGATAACTAGACTATTGATTCTAAACTACTACTACTATAATAAATATAAGCGTTTAGTTAGTATTATTCATGTCATATATCATACTCTCTTTAAAGTACGAGATCGGAAAAAACTTTCTAAGACCAATATTATCCTTAGTTTTTTTTAATATTACATTGTTATCTTAATCTATTCTAATTATCTTGTCTTCTTTGAATTGGTAATCAAATGATTTATTCTAATCATAATGAGACTTAACATATTATTGGATAAAATAGATATGTTTCATATAATTCAAATCATTTACCTATTTCAGTTCATAGAGAAATCTAAAAAACATATGCTAGCCAACACCTAAAAGTTTTTGGGCTTTGTAAAAAATATTCTCTAAATTTTTTAAATTACAAAAACTCCCCTACAAATTCAAAATTTTATTAAAACATCATAAAAATTATAAATTTTACTTACCTCAATTCAATGAGAAATCTAAAAAATATATGCAAACTAGAAACTTAAAGTTTTTTTGACTTTGTAGAAAATATTTTGTAAGTTTTAAAAATTACAAAAACACCGCTAAAAATTTAATATTTATAGAAAACATCTTGAAAATGTTAAACTTATAAACATACTAAAAACCTATAAATAACACAAACACCCCCCAAAAATTTATGGAATTTGGAATCACACTCTAAACTTTTTACAAATTATAAAATAAAACCTTTAAAATTGTAAAATTTACAAAAATCCTGATAATTTCTGACATAACAGTACATTAAAATATAAGAATTATAAATATTCCCTACATAATTTATAATTTATAGAAAACACCTTTAAAGTTTTAAAAATTACAAACAAATGTTTAAAATTCAAAATTTACAAAAAATACCCTAAAATTTTTTAATTCAGTAGTAAATTGAAAGCATGGAAGTATTAATAGTCTATAAATAATTTACAATATGTAGAAAATGCCTATAAGTTTAAAAAATTATAAAATATCCTTAAAATTCATAATTTACAGAAAAAACTCAATGAGAATTTCTAACCTATAGACACTGAAATGAATATGCAATATTTCTAATGACCCCTAGAAAAGTAAAATTTTGTAAAAAATATCATACACCTTTTAAAAGTATAGGTTTAGAAAAAACTTTTCATGGTAAATATTACCCATAAATTTTTTTGAAAAGAACATAACTAATTAAAAATCTATTAAATTTTAAATTTATAAAAAAAATACCCTTAAAGTTTAGTACATTGCAAATTACCCCTCCAAAATTTAAAAAATTTTAATGATTTTTTTCGTAATTCCTTGATTTCAATGTAATGTTTAATAGTTTTGTGTATTTTTAAATTACAAAATTTAGAGTGTTTTTTTTATACTTTTTTAAACTTTTGAGGGTGTTTATTTTGTACTTTTCTAAATTTTCATTGTGCTTTCGGTATAATGCACATACATCAATTAATGATGATATTGAAGAATAAATCGTTCTTAAGATTATTAAATCATAGTTAAATGTGCACATTATTATTCCTAGGCAGTATAATTTATATATGTAAAAATTTCAGACAATCTATGTAGTGGTTAAAAATTTTTTGACTTTAATGTACTATTTCTTACAAATTATATTTAATGTGAACCCACCATATAATTTTGACTGTGGTCATTATAATTTTAATACGTTTGATTGAGTGACTATATACATATATAGACCATAGATTACTTTACTTTTTCACATGAGCTAACACTTTGTGCTTGATAATTTAAATTATTACTTTTAAATTCAATATAAAGATCAGCTTTAATAGGATTTATTTATTTACCTATAGCATAATACAATCTCAATTCCTATTTTTTGCTGGAGATTTATTCTATAGTTACGCGTATCAAATTAGTTAGCATAATACAATCTCAATTCCTATTTTTTGCTGGAGATTTATTCTATAGTTACGCGTATCAAATTAGTAACTAAAATAATAATTATTTATGTTTAAATTAGGATGATTGTAGTTGGTCACTCACTATGAAATTTTTACGAAGATATATACCTTACTTTCTATAGCTATCTGCACTGTCCATGTATATTTTATAAATTAGTTCCTAATTTGACATATTAAATTACTTTTATTTGTAGAAATTTCTTCTTTGATTTTTAGACTGTGTAATCACTATATCACCATTCTAGTATAGAAAAAACCTCACTCTAAATGGTTTCAAGCTAATGTTTGAGTTGCACTGAAGTATATACTATTGTTACTATATGTATATATTTAAAAAAAAAATCATGTTAACACTTTTTAAATAGAAGAGAATATTCTAACCTCTGATATTATAAAAATAAAATATAATCAATTGATTGATTAGAAAAAGAGAACTTACATAAGAAAAGTGTGAATAATAAGATAAAGAGGAAAGATAATGACATTACCAATAGTACTACAAATAGCAAACTATAATGTAAAGTTAACCTATTTTGTGGAGCCTAACTACTGACTATAAGTATCGAGGTTTCCATATATATACTTTATAATCATACTCCATTTAAAAGAAGGAGTTGTGGAAAAACTTTTCAAGGATCATATTACCCCTATTTTTTGATATAACATTCTATACTAACTAAACTAAATTAATTATTATTGTTAATTAATTATACTATATGTCACTTCAAGTTTGTATAATTTGGTCCCTATAACTTCCAACATTATTGTAAAACTCTACATCATATTAATTATTAGTAATTATAATAATATATTAATAGATAATTACATATTAATAAAGTATATATGGTAAGAGTAGAAAACATAGAATTGTCTTAAAATTATACCATGACACTCATATAGAAAAATTACAAAGATCATTTTTATGTTTAGGTAACATAACAGATAGTACAAACATAAAATTTTAGAAAATATTAAGATATTTAAGTGTAGCAAGATACAAGTGGGGGTAGATAAGTATACTTTTGGTAAATTATAAGTTATTTAAGTTCAGTTAAGCCTATAAAAAATTTGAAACCTTTGTTATCTACGAACAATAATATATAACCTCATTGATAAATAATATTCATCATACAAATTGAGGCCAGATGTTTAGCTTATGCACTCCTTTATGCTTTAAGGAGGATCCAAAGATTTATTGTTCATGCTATAGTAAATAATACAGTAAATTATTATAGCATGAATAGTAAATCTTTAGGTCCTCCTTTAAGTATGCAGAGTAAATTTACTACTTATGCTACAATAATTTACTGTATCATAAATCGTACCCTTTTAAGTATAGAGCAATAGATATAATTTCTAATTTTAAGCATACAATAATCAAATCAAATGTATTAAACGTTAGAAGGAGGTAGGTTCAAAATGCAATGCTTAAAAAAGCACCATATTAGAATAAGTCTTAAGATTTTAAATTATTTCCTAAAATTATATACTTTGCTTAAAAAAAACTTTAGAATAGGCTTTCGAAGGACTACTTCAAGATGGTGGACATGGCATAAATATGGAACAAATAAAATCCATGATATCAGATTGCAAAAATCGGGAAAATACATATAATACTGGGCGTCATATGAGATAATATTCATAAATAACATAATATTGTAATATGTAATCTAACATATTAAAGAATTTTAAACATAACAATTTGCGTCGAGATATATGTTTAAAATTTTGGAGAGCTGAGAATGCAGAGAATTTGGAGAAGAATTGCATCTTTTGTGGGTTTTGGGGGTCTCCATTTTGTTTCCCAAACATGATTCAAACCCGAGCCCACAATCAAATTAAAAATAAAACGATTATTTCGATATCTTCAAATGGATATATTAGCCATATTTTTTATAGTAGTCGATATATCAAAAAAATCACCAAATTAAATAAAACAATATAAAATTTTATTGAGATAAAATTTTTAACCCGATATATTGGCCAATATAGTAATATATCAACTAATATTTAATATAATGCCTATAAAAGCAAATATGTAAAAATTATTTAGATATTAGTTCCTTGATTTTAAGTATCCAATAATTCTATATTATTCCCTCAAAATTTTGAAATTGCTTATAATTTTAGGGACTAATATTAAATTATTAAAATTTTAAGGGGCAAATTATAAATAAGACATATTTAAAAGAAGAGTTAAATTTTCAAAAACCATCTCAACTATGGGAATTGTCTCGAAAAATACACTTAACTGATTCAATTTAATTAAACCCCTTATTATGGATAAGTTATATATAACTCCTCTCAATTTTGGTGGTATTTTAGAAAACACCCTTCAACTATAGTGTGTCTCATAAAAACTCTTATAATCTTTTACACTTCTATTAATAGACCCCCTTAACATAGTTACTTCATTATGTGACTTGGACAAAATACCTTCTTGAAGAAAGTTATTTTAGTTAAAAAGAAATGCTCAACCGGTAATAAAAGGACAACAATTAATATACAATTCTTTTTCCCTCTATGTATCACCTCCTTTTCTTTTATTTGGCAAAAACCAAGGTAATTCTTTTATGGTTGAGGGATATTTTGATCTTTTTAAGTCAAGTACTTGTCACATAATAGATAAGACCCAATGATATTAGTTTTGAGAGGATAGGTTTAAGTGAAAAAAGTTCATAGGGGCTAAATCAATTTTTTTACGTTGAGATAGATTGCCTACAAAACACTTAAAACTTGACGGAGATTTACTCAGTTTTAATTATTTTTTTTTTTGGGGGGGGGGGGGGGGGGGTGGGGGGGGGGGGGTGTTGACATGCGCCCCATAGTTGAAGGGGAGTTTTCAAAGTCAACCTTTAACTAAAAGCACAACTTAAAACACATGTGATATCAATTTTATAAGAGTGGGGTCTATAGCAAGACCATCAATCAATGAATTGATTTTGGTTATTTGTTCTTAAATTTATCCTATACATCAACTCTGAAAATCTTTTGTGAAAATCTTTTGCTATAAAAATCTCTAAGAGAAACTTAATCTTTATTTGGGATGAGTATGTGATCCTTTTGATTCCCCTTATCTTTGATAATTTATAATAAATTATTAGATAAAGTAAGTTAAGTTGTCATTTTATGTTACTCAACTTCTTATAAGTTTATGAAGCTTATAACTCGGATATGAGTATTGTTGTGAAAACTGTATTCTTCTAATTCCTTAACATAATTTTTTGGATATTGTTTGACATTGAATGGATATGAATTATTTTGTTAAAATACAATCAATATAAGTGCATAATATGTATAAATCATTCACAAAGTATATTTTATAATTCTCTAAAACTAGAGAATAATCATTTTGATAGATAAATTAATAGTTGTTGAGATGTATAAAGAGTACGATATCATATTTTGGAATTGATCACATACTTTACGTTTTCGTTCTTGATTGAATTTGCACATTCTAACTTAGAAAATTGTAGAAAAAAGCTCTTGAATATATATATTACTCGGTTGTTGGATAAATAAAAGGTGGAAGTAAACAATAGGTGGAAATGATTTTTTTATAACTAAACAAAATCCTTAATAATTGGATAAAACCTATTATTTTTCTTTGATGAATTCAACTATTTATTTTCTTCATTAATAATAATAATAATAGTTTTTTTTTCCATATTGGTCCCTTACATAATTAATATTTTGTAATTATACATTCAAATTACTAATTAATCTTAAATTAATAATATTTTAAGGCTTTAAACATCACTATTTCTCTAGAAGACAAAATGTTAACCTAACAAGATTTTATACATGGAAATATAAAAAATTTTAATATATTATGATAATTATAAACTTTTTTATAACTATGTTATAGTAAATAAATAAACTTATAGTAAATATTTAAAATATTTGACCACGTGCAGTGCACGTGCATTCTACTAGTGTATGTATATATATGACATGGATAATACTATCTAAACGCTTATATTTATTATTGTAGTAGAAGTTTAGAATCAGCAGTATATGGTCTTTACATGTATAACATTCAAATCATAGACATCCTCAAATTAAGTTACTCTTAAAATCATTCTAATGTTATTTTATCCTCCAAATTATAGTTGGCCTTCAATTTTTACCGTGTTCTATACATTTTCAAAGTTGCTCTCTAGGTGAGAACGGGGGCATTTGTTAGTATTAGCTAGTTAATTAGGATTGTTTGGGTTCCGTTTAGATAACATGGTGTTTTACTTGTTTCTATGATGTTTTTGCCAAAAATAAAATATCATGCGTTTAAAAACCATGGTGTTTTTTAAGCTAAATCATTCTCAAACAAAAAACACAACACTTAATTCAAAACATCTTTTACGTATTTTAAGTTTGGTGTTTTGGTTTTGAGTTTGATGAAGTGTAAATATAATATCTAACATAATATATTAAATATAATTAATATATAGTTATTATCACCATACTTATTATATTATACTATATTATATTATAATTAATCTAATACATCAGTAATATTTATTAACTAATATAAATATATAATAATTAAAATATCTTATATAATAATATAACAATTTAAAAATAATATATTCATAATATAATAATATTGATTAATATCATAAACTATTATAGTATTAGTAATAAACTCTAACATATTAGAAACTATAATATATTATATAATATTAAAATTAATTGTAGTAGTAATAAAACAATATTCACATTATTAATAATATTATATTATATTGATAATAGTATAATATTATATTAACAATAGTATAATATAATATTAATTTTAAAAAATATTATGATAATATATACACAATAACGAATTGATATAACTAAATATTAAATATAGTAATAGTTGAACATAATATCGTAATTAATTATAACATAATAATAATTAATAAAATAATAGTAACTTTTAAAGTATAATAATAAAAAATATGATATATGTTATCACTAAATAGTTTATTATATCATTATATAAAGTAATAATTTTTTTATAAAATTATAATAATGGTAAATAATAATATCTTCATTAATTATATTATAGATATGATTTATATCAATAAACTATTATAGTATTAGTAATAACTCTTAACATTGATTAGAAACTATAATATATATATAATTATTAAAATTAATTGGTAGTAGTAATAAAAATAATTCAAGATTATTAATAATATGCATTATTATATTTGAATAAAATAGTGATACGTTTCATATTAGTATTACATGATATATAATTAATATTAAAATAATTGTTTATTATAGTTGAATTAGTAAAATTGATGTAGGCAGTAATTAAATAATAAATTAAGTGTATTTATATAATTATATCCTATTAAGTAAAAGTTATGTATATTAATATTAGTAATTAAAATGCTTGTTAATTTTTTATATCATATATTGAATAATATTTATTTTAAAAAAATTATATAATATATAACAATAACAAATTGATATACCAAAATAATTAATATATAATTATTTAAAAATAATATGTAATAATTATAATATAATAATAATTATAAAATAATACAACTCATTAAAGTATAATATAATATTATAATGCATTATACAATATTATATTATATTATATTAATACTTATAATTATATTATAATGTAAACTAAATATTATAACATTTTATTTATAATATATTTTATTATTATTAATGTATAATATATTAATAATAGGTTTAATACCAATGTTGTAATATGCTAAACTAATGTTGAACAAAAACACTCAACATGGTGTTTTGAAAACACTTTAAGGGAAAACACAACACCATGGTATTTTTTTACAAAAACACAACAAGAAAAACACCTACGCCAATTTTATTCACTAATAACTACTATGAAGTAAAATTGAGAGTTAGTTGTAAATTTTAGAGTAAGTTAATAGTTAATGACGATTCATGGGGCAATTCAAAACATACCTGCGATTTAGAGGACATACAAATGGAAAACACATGTTATTAGTCCAAATTCAATTGCTCTTTGTTATTTTGTTCTATAGGTTATTTAATTTTTTGTTTAAATAAAATGTAGAATATTGTTTAGGTTTTGTTGATACCTTCGTCCAAATTCACTGTATTCAACGTTATACTTTTTTTTTTTTTTTTTTATTAGGAAATC
>NC_033797.1:17012081-17045981 GCF_001876935.1 Asparagus officinalis
GCTAATGGTTTGCGGACCGAATACGTTTGAGAGCTGATTCATTACAAAGCGAGAGGGTCGTCTCTCTCTCTTTGTTTTATTAAGGACGTTCATTTTTTTATTAAAAAATGGAAGAGAAAAAGTGCAACTTAGAAAGAAAAAAAAATCATTAAACACCTAATTATGAGATTAGCAAACAAATAGCCAAGGTTGAGGTTGGTCCGTTGGTGAGATTCCAAAATTTTGATTAAGATTTGAAGTCGGTCCGTCGCACAATTCCAATTTTGCATCTCCCACATGATGACTATCTTCGTTCTTACAAAAGAAAAAAAAAGGAAGGGGGAAAAAGAAAACACCTTAACCCTAATCCTTCATCATTCATGACAAATTTAAACGTCTAATACCCCCAGTGTTTAACAAGTAATAGGGGATGAATGTTACATATTAAGTGCTCACTTGCGGAAATAGTGTCACTCTAATACTTTAGTGGAACAATTTGTGTCACGTTCTCAAATAACATAATTTTATGCCTCTAGTTTTGCAACCAAAGGGTTGGCCTAGGCGGCTAGGCGGTTCAAATGTATCAATTTGACTCCGAAGTGCCTCGCCTCAACCCACTGCCAAAATCGATTAGAATTGTGTAGGCGCGTGCAAACTGTGGGACCCACCAAGTGTAACGCGCTGTTTGGCTCAAACCACTGTCAAAATCGACTAGCCGATGTTACACTTGATTTTTTAGATTTCATTATATAAACACCTCAATTTTCCATTCTTGCATCGATATGGGACTAAATTAGTGGGATGTCACAATATTAGCCATTGAAAATTCGCGAGGATGATGCCTATTAAAAGGGCTAGACTGGGATATACTTTTTAGCGAAGTTGAAAGAGGGGGACAAAAAGGATGAGAACAACTATAAAAGTTCCAAAATTAACTGTGAAGCCCAACAATGAGCTTCATCCTTGATTGAAGAGCAAATGATATCCGCTCGAGATAAATTTTTCAGAATATTGTTATTTTGATAAGGTTCTCATATTCAACAATTGGATCCTCAGTTTGGCTTCTCCACTGTTATTTTCTATCCATCGTATGCTAACAGTTCGTTTCATGTGATATCCACTCTTCTTTTAGGTGATGCATATTTTAATCATCTTATTTAGAGACAGTTAAAGAGTTGGTCAAAGCTTACATGGTTTTCTCCCTCGGTGTCTTTTCCGTGTAAATTCGCATACCTTATTTGATTACTTTGTCACTAAATTAGATTTGTTCACTATGTCACTAGAGAAAAACTTGAAGATATTTTCAGTGTTTGGAAATAATGAGCTTGATAAATATTTTATTTTTCAAACAAGAAGGTTATTTCTTCACCAGTATGAGGTGGACTAATAGAATAATCCTCTCAGTTTCGAGGACTCGTGCTGTGTTTGGCTAATGGCCTAGCGGACCGGGTCGAGGGTTTAACCTGTCGCTAGTCCGCCAAACATATTTTTTTGGCCGATGGCTTGACAAATCTCTCTCACAGTAATTAGTGTTAACCCGTCATTTTGACGGGTTAACATGTCAGCCTACCTAGGCGATCTAAGTTATAACCCGGCCCTCAACCCAAGGGCATGTACCGTAATTTCGAAGAATGGACGAAAAATCTTTCATAACCATTATATTGCTTCGTAAAACATGTTGCGCGCAGCGGAAATTTCGGCAGCACTTCGGCAGCACAACAAGAGTTAGGTCGCAATAAGAATTCTTGTTTCTCAAAGGGAACAAGAATCTGAAGCCTAATATCCCATCAAAGTGGGATATTTGCTCTTCCTCTCGTCAGCTCTAGGACTGCGCGTCGAGGGAACCTAAAAGCTATTACTAATCACACAAATAGCAGTACAACCAATTTTTACGTGGTTCGGCAAATTGCCTACGTCCACGGGGCAAGGAGGGGGGAGATCTACTAATAGAGGGAGAGAATACAACTAGGGTTTACAATCACTCACAATCTAAACCCTCACACAAACTCTCAAATCCCTCACAAAACTCTCTCAAAGAGATACACAAAACCCTAAAAGGGACTGCACAAAATCTCTCTCAAAAGCCGCTGATTTTTCTTCACCGAATACAGCCGCACAAACTCCAAATCTCCTGCTGTGAATTTTTCCATGTCCCACTCGTTGTGTCTAGTACGAACTCAATCCACAACAAGTCGAGAACCCGAACGAGAGTCCAAACAATCTCACCCCCATCAACTAATCCAAACCGGCTGCATCAAACATGACTGCCTACGTATCCTCTTGCCCAAGGAATCAAGCCGAACGTAGTTCACTCAAATGGCCGCCAACGGCCTCAATAATCACGAATGTGCAACAAGTTTCGACAATGATCAAACTTGTTGCTCGGAACCACCTTAGTGAGCATATCCGCCGGATTATCCTTCGTGTGGACTTTCATAATTTCCACATCGCCATCTTCAAGAACATCTCGAACGAAGTGATAACGAACGTCAATGTGCTTCGTCCTCGCATGAAAAACCTGATTCTTCGCCAAATAGATAGCACTCATGCTATCACAATGAATAGTGACGGACCTCTGCGATATACCAAGTTCCTCCAAAAGTCCTCGAAGCCAAATAGCCTCCTTCACAGCCTCCGTAACTGCCATATACTCTGCCTCCGTCGTAGACAAAGCCACCGTCGACTGTAAGGTGCATCTCCAACACACCGGCGCACGGGTCAAAGTAAACACATACCCTGTAGTAGACCGGCGCTTATCCAAATCCCCGGCATAATCCGAATCAACATAACCAATGCATAGCTGCCCACCTTTAGTGTCCCGCTCATAAACCAAACCAACATTGAGCGTACCTCGAATGTACCTCAAAATCTATTTCACAGCGTCCTAATGACCCACTCATGGATCGTGCATGTATCTCGATACCATGCTTACTGCCTTTGGCAAATCTGGTCCCGTACATACCATCGCGTACATCAAGCTCCCAACCGCACTCGCATATGGAGTCTTCGACATCAACTCTCGATCTTCAACTGACTTCGGTGAAAGACCAGCTGAAAGCTTCAAATGGGCTCCCAAAGGTACACCAACTGGCTTCGTATCCATGCTAACATGGAATCGCTGTAGAACCTTCTTCAAATAAGCCATCTGTGTCAAATAAATTCTGCCCTTCTTCTTGTCTCTGCCGATCTCCATCCCTAGAATGCGCTTCGCCTCACCCAAGTCATTCATCTCAAACTCATTTGAAAGCTGAACTTTCAACTCATCTATAGCCGACCTGGAAATAGAGGCAACCAACATGTCATCGACATAGAGCAACAAATAAATATACGCACCTCCTTTCAACTTGCGAAAATATACGCAAGGATCAAACTGGCTCCGAGTGTACGAATGACCAATCATAAAACCATCAAATCGCCTATACCACTGTCGAGGAGACTGCTTCAAACCGTATAGCGATTTCTTCAGTTTGCAAACTAACTTTTCCTTTCCTGTAGCTCGGAATCCCAATGGCTGAGTCATATATATTTCTTCATCAAGATCACTATGAAGAAATGCCATCTTCACATCCAATTGATCTAACTCCAAACCATACTGTGCCACAAAAGCTAGCAAAATCCGAATCGAAGAATGCTTCACCACCGGAGAGAAAACCTCATTGTAATCAATACCTTCCTCCTGTGCATAGCCCTTCGCAACCAACCTAGCTTTGAACCTCAATGGAGTGCCCTCAATGCCCTCCTTCTTCGTGTATACCCACTTGCAACCAATTGCCTTCCGCCCCTTTGGAAGCTCAACAAGCTCCCATGTATCGTTCTTATGAAGGGACTCCATCTCCTCCTGCATAGCCACCTGCCACGAATCAGCCTCCGAACTCTGCTCGGCCTCTCTGAATGTAGTAGGCACCATCTCATCGATACTCTCCATCGGAAGTGCATATGCAACTGTGTCGGCATACCGTGTTGGCACCCGTATGTCTCTCTTCTGTCTCCGTGCCGCAATAGAATCCTGAACCTGAGCCGACGGTCCCTGATCCTGCACATTTGTACTCGTATCCTCCGTGTCACCGTCGTGCTCGCCTGGCGTCACCTCAGTCGGCACCTGCATGGATACTGTATCATCTGGACAATGTGGAGCTGCATCGATCTCCACCACCTGCGATATCTCCTCCGTCGGGTCGCTCTCCACCTGATGAGAGCTGGGAAGCTTCAAGATAGAAGCTTCATCAAACGTGACGTCCCTACTCAGCACAATCTTCTTATCAACTGGATCCCAAAGCTTGTATCCCTTGACACCACGCTTGAATCCTACAAATATGGCCTTCCTAGCTCGAGGTTCCAATTTATCAGTTCTAACATGATAATATGCAGGGCACCCGAATACCTTGAGCTGGTCATAGTCATGTGCTGGCTTTCCCGACCACATCTCCATAGGGGTTTTCCCCTCAATCGCAGATGAAGGCAGCCTATTAATGAGGTGGCTCGCATATGTAAGTGCCTCAGCCCAAAAGATCTTCTCCAAACCACTCTGCGACAATAAGCATCGGATCTTCTCCAGTAAAGACCGATTCAACCTCTCTGCCACCCCATTTTGTTGCGGTGTATGACTAACTGTGAAGTGTCTCTCTATGCCCTCGTCTCGACATAGCTGTAAAAAGAGGTCTGAAGTATACTCACCACCGTTGTCGGATCGCAACGTCTTGATCTTTCTCCCAGTCTGCAGTTCTAATCTCTTCTTCCACTCCACAAACAAATCTAGGACTTCACTCTTCTTCGTCATGGTGTACACCCAACAACGCCTAGAATAGTCATCTACAAAAGTGACGAACCAATGTCTACCACCAAGTGATGTAGTCTTGGTGGGACCCCAAACGTCTGTGTGCACGTAATCTAGGATGCCCTTCGTCTGATGAATGGCAGTCCCGAACTTCACCTTCGTCTTCTTGCCAAGAACACAGTGATCACAGAACTCAATCTTCCCACTCTTGGCTCCCTTCAATAGCCCCTGCTTGCATAATGCTTGTAGTGACTTTTTACCTGTGTGCCCCAATCTATAGTGCCAAAGTCTGCTCATGTCCGCTTCTGAAATAACCGAAGCAACCTGGCCAATCTCGGTGCTTTTAGAAGCGGACATGAGCTTGTTGCGCGCAGCGAAAATTTCGGCAGCACTTCGGCAGCACAACAAGAGTTAGGTCGCAATAAGAATTCTTGTTTCTCAAAGGGAACAAGAATCTGAAGCCTAATATCCCATCAAAGTGGGATATTTGCTCTTCCTCTCGTCAGCTCTAGGACTGCGCGTCGAGGGAACCTAAAAGCTATTACTAGTCACACAAATAGCAGTACAACCAATTTTTACGTGGTTCGGCAAATTGCCTACGTCCACGGGGCAAGGAGGGGGGAGATCTATTAATAGAGGGAGAGAATACAACTAGGGTTTACAATCACTCACAATCTAAACCCTCACACAAACTCTCAAATTCCTCACAAAACTCTCTCAAAGAGATACACAAAACCCTAAAAGGGACTGCACAAAATCTCTCTCAAAAGCCGCTGATTTTTCTTCACCGAATACAGCCGCACAAACTCCAAATCTCCTGCTGCGAATTTTTCCTCTGCCGCAGCCGCTAAACACCTCCTCGCACGAAAAACTAGGGCACTATGCAAAGCTATATGTATAGCATTGAATCAAATTGGGTGGGCCGCCTGCTTCCCTTTTTTTTCTTCTCACGTTGGTTGTGGCCCCCACATCTTCACAAAACAATCGTGTGAGTAAATAATATTATATTTTAAAACATTTTATATACGAACAATTGTACACTTTGGTTGCTATATATTTTTTAAAAATAATTAAATATTTGAATAATGATTGTGTAATTTTAGATAATTGGTTTTCGATGAGGACATGCAGGAATGTTGTATGGCTTAGATCTGAAGACTTGAGAAGGAGAGGGAGGTTCTTGAGTATAGGAAAGAGAGCTTCTGGCGACAACGAGTTAGGGTTGATTGGCTACGAGACGGGGATCGTAACACCAAATTCTTCCATATTAGAGCTTCCACTAGAAGGAGGAAGAACTTCATTAGCCGTCTACGTCACCCTAATGACACTTGAGTGGATGATCATGTGGGAATTACAATGCTTATTGAGGAGTATTTCTCAGAACTATTTTCTTCTCCCACTCCTTCAGAGGAGGTTTTGACTGAGATGGGTGGTGCTATCTCTTCTAAGCTTACAGGTGATGAGGTGGGTGGTTTATTGACAAGGCCCTTCAGGTCATGGGATTTCCAGACCATTGGAGGCATCTCATCTTGGACTGTTCTCTATTTCCTCACTCTCTTTCTGCCTCAATGGGCAGATTGTAGGTCAAGTCACTTCTACTCGTGGTCTATGACAAGGATGCCTACTATCACCATATTTGTTTCTTTTCTGCACGGAAGCTCTCTCGGCACTGATCATCAGACAGGAGGAGAACAAGTGCATCAGTGGGTTATCTTATTCCCGCTCGGGGCCAAAGGTTTCTCACTTGTTCTTTGCAGATGACTCTTTGGTTTTTATTCAGGTCTCCCATGCCGATGCATAGACTGTCCAGAATACTCTGCTACTATATGAGGCTGCAACCGGTCAGAAAGTTAACTTTCAGAAGTCTGTCATCACCTTTAGCCCCTGTGTAGATGAGGATACTAGGACCTCTATTTTTTCTATTTTGGGGCTTCATAGGGCCCAGTCACATGATCAGTACTTAGGCCTCCCTTCAGTGGTTGGAAGAAGTCATCGTCAGACTTTTGCTTCAATCAGAGACTCAGTTTGGAAAAGAGTCCAAGCTTGGAGGAGGACTCTTTTCTCAGCTAGGGGGCGAGCGGTTATGGTGAAAGCTATTTTGCAGGCGATCCCATGCTATGTCATGAGTATCTTTCACATTCCAATTTCTTTGTGTAAGGAGATTGAGTCTATCATTATGAGATTCTGGTAGGGATCAACTTCTGGTGAGAGAAAGATTCACTGGGTTAGATGGCAGAAGGTGTGTCGTGCAAAGTCAGAGGGTGGTCTAGGCTTTAGAGATCTACAGATATTTAATCAGACATTGGTGGCTAAACAGGCACGGAGAATCGTTCAGAACCCTTCTTCTCTGGCTAGTAGGGTTTTGAAATGGAAGTATTTCAGGGACTCGGACTTCCTTTTAGCTAGTGTCGGCGCTGGCTGCTCTTATTTATGACAGAGCATTATCTGGGAGAGAGAACTCCTGGCTCGAGGTCTGAGATGGAGGATAGATGATGGCCAAAGTGTCTCTATCAGTGCTGACCCATGGATCCTAAGGCCGTTTTCTTTTAGGCCAATCACTTCTCCGATCGACCCTTCTAGAAGGGTGGCTGAGCTGATCTCTGCTTCGGGTACTTGGAATCATGAGCTAATTGCTATCTCCTTTTGGCAGGTAGATCGGGAGGACATTTCATTTATCCCACTGTCGCCTTCTCCTGTCCCTGACAGACTCATTTGGCATTATGAGGAGAAGGGATGCTACATAGTTAAGAGTGGATACCGACTTCTTTGCCACACTATGCCTGATATTGCTTCCACCTCGGATTCTAGGGTAACGAAGTGGTGGTCCTTGATCTGGCATGCGGAGATCCCACCGAAGATTAGAGTGTTCCTTTGGCATCTGTTCTATGATACTCTCCCCACCTCAGCTGGTTTATCTCGTAGGGGATCTATGTGCCCCTAGTTGCCGCCTTTGCTCTGCTGCCTTTGAGACCGCCCTTCATATCTTCATCGTCTGCTCATTTGCTCATTTAGTGTGGGAGTTCTTAGATCTTTGGAAAGTGATTAATGGTTTTTGAGGCGCGTCTTGTGGTGATTTTCTTTTCCATCTCACCTCTGTTTACCATGGGGACTCTCTGGCTTTGGCTTTCACAACTATGTGGTTTATAGGGGGGAAATGAATATGCGCTCTCATGGTGGTGGTGTTAGAGAGGCCTCGGTCTTGGTGACTCGGAATCTCTGTTTTATGGAGGAAGGGGATAGAGTTAGAGGTCTCTCCCGTGACATTGTCACCCCTTCCAAATGGTCTTCTGCTTGGTATCCCACTGTTCCTTGTTTGCTGAAGCTCAACACGGATGTTGTTGGTCCTCTGGAAGGAGATATTATTGGCTTGGGAGGTGTTATTCGGGATCACCATGGACATGTGATTAGTTGCTACTCTATGGGGATCAGGGGTTCTATGTTTGTGGATCATGCGGAGTTGTTGGCTGTCCTGGAAGGCATTCGCTTTGTTCGGCGTATGAACTAGAAGATTTCAGTGGTGGAAATTGACTCTCTAAAGGTTGTCTCCTTGATGGACTCTCCTTCTCCTTTTGCTTCTTTGGCTCTTATTGGAGATGAAGTTCGCGCTGGTCTGACTATTACTGGCTGTTCTAAAGTTTCTTATGTAAGGTGCACTGGTAATGGTGTTGCTCATTCCCTACCTAAGTCAGTTGACTGTTTGTCCTCTTGTTTTTGGTCTGTTTCTGTCCCTTTGTTTTTGAGACAGAGTGTTGTTGAGGACTTGGCTGATTAGGTTACTCTACCTGCATTTTAAAAAAAAATAGTGTCTTTTTCAATTTCATGCAAATAAACACTTCTTTAATCTAAAGGCTTTTATTATTATTATTATTATTATTATTATTATTATTATTTGGTTAGATCATTATCATTAAATTTCAAGCTAAAAGTGATAATTTATATTTTAACTAACAATTATTATCCTTACATAATCATAGTCATCTTGTTAAATTTAAATGTATTTCATCTTGTTAAATTTAAATGTATTTTATTAGCCTTCTCAACACTCATTTATTTAAATAAGATAGAACTGAGAACATTTCTACCAAAGTCTGAATCTACGAATTTGAGTTGAATTTGCTTTACTATAATAATTACTTATAAACTTACAATTAAGTTTTGAAATTAGTATTTAAAAACTTTTAAAATATTAATCTTCTTAGGGCATCTCCAACCCATCGCACCAAAATGGTGCAAATTTTGCATCAAAATGGTGCAAAAGTCACATCTAACAGTAATTCATCTCCAACCCACTGCACCATTTTTTGCACCAAAAAGGAATATTCTCAGTATCTTTCTTTTTATCTACTTTTATATTATTATTTTTTATTCCCTATATTTTTTACTATTTCAACAATTAACCCCACATATCAAATTTTATTTTTTCACATATTTTCCAAACAAAATGATTTATTATTTAAAAAATTAAACTAATAAAACAATAAAATATTATTTTATTAATTAAAATAACTTGATTGCTAAAATATTATATTTTTATTATTGATATTGCCAAAATATTACATTCAAGAACACAACAGAAAATAAAATACAAGAAAATAATTAAACATTAACAACAATGTAAAAATTACAAATTTAGTATGCACTTAACTATCTGAATTAGTGTATTCCTCCCATAAATGATCTATCAATGCATTACGAAGCGCAATATGGGCATCTTTATCCTTGATTTTTCCGTAACGTGCAATAAATTGAGTAAATCTTGTAGTTTCATCTGCTACCATATCAACTTCTGGTGTTGGTGCTTCCCTCACTTCTTGAATTGGTGCATAAAGATCACGTTCATCCTTGATTATCATATTGTGCATAATAATGCATGCAGTCATTATGTCATGTAATACATATTTTTTCCAAAAACGTGCTGATCCTGCCACAATTGCAAATCGTGATTGGAGAACTCCGAACGCACGTTCTACATCTTTTCTACATGCTTCCTGTTTCATGGCAAAATATTTTTTCTTCCTACCTTGTGGCTGTTGGATTGTTTGTACAATAGTAGCCCATTTTGGATATATACCATCAGCTAAATAATAACTCATATTATACTCTTTTCCTTGAATAACATAGTAAGCGGGAGGAGCAATACCTTGAGCTAGGTTAGAAAAAAGATTAGATGACTCCAGCACATTGATATCATTATTGATGCCTAGCATACCAAAATATGCGTGCCATATCCAAAGATCATAATCTGCCACAGCTTCAAGGATAATAGTTATATCCAAAGATCATAATCTGCCACAGCTTCAAGGATAATAGTTGGTGACCCACTACGTCCTGTGTATTGTCCAGACCATGCTGTTGGATGCCACAGCTTCAAGGATAATAGTTGGTGACCCACTACGTCCTGTGTATTGTCCAGACCATGCTGTTGGATAATTTTTCCATTTTCAATGCATACAATCAAGACTTCCTAACATTCCTGGAAAACCACATTTTTTACCAATATAGAGTAGCCTAACAATATCGTTAGCGTTAGGTGTTCGTAGATACCGCTCTGCGAATATCTCCACCATAGCACGACAACTTGTCATACTTTCAATTGCTGTTGACTCACCTATTTTAACGTATTCGTCCGTAGCATCAGCTGGTAGACCGTATGCCAACATGCGAAAAACAGCTGTTACTTTTTGTAATGGTGATAATCCCATTCTACCAAGTTCATCACTTCGTTGTTGGAAGTAATGGTCATGATCTTTCACTGCATGAACAATACGAATGAACAAACTTCTTGACATCCGATATCGACGACGAAACATATCTTCTCCAAAACATGGATTATCGATAAAGTAATCTATGACCAAATTCTGATGCGCAGTTTCTCGATCGCGGTTGATCACTACATGACCGGGAATCGAGCCACCATGGATCGGTTGGTAGTTTTGTTGACGTAAATTGTTAGCGATGATCATGTTGTTGTTGATATACTCACAAATTACTTCTTCGGTTTCATCAATCTCTGCAATGATATTGGTCAGAAAATTATCATCATCCGAAGATGAAGATGATGATAAATATGATGGACCTCCAACATCGAAATTCATTTTTGGAGTAAGAAAAGAATGACTGAGGTATGCAGAAATGGAGAATAATAATTTTAACACAACAACGAATAATTGTGTGGATGTACCTAATCTAGTATGTTATTTATAAAACTTTGCTGAGCTGTGTATACGTTGGACAATGTGTAAAGCTGACCAGTTTTAAAAAAATGATTCCCACTCGTACAAAGCTTTCACACAATTCAAGGAAAACTGAGCTGTGTATACATTAGACAATGTGTAAAGCTGACCAGTTTTCAAAAAAATGATTCCCACTCATACAAAGCTTTCACACAATTCAAGGAAAGCTGAGTTGTGTATACGTTGGACAATGTGTAAAGCTGATCAGTTTTTAAAAAATGATTCCCACCGATACAAAGCTTTCACACAATTCAAAGAAAGCTGAGCTGTGTATACGTTGGACAATGTGTAAAGCTGATCAGTTTTCAAAAAATGATTCCCACTAGTACAAAGCTTTCACACAATTCAAGGAAAGCTGAGCTGTGTATACGTTGGACAATGTGTAAAGCTGATCAGTTTTCAAAGAATGATTCCTACTTGTACAAAGCTTTCACACAATTCAAGGAAAGCTGAGCCGAGTATATGTTGGACAATGTGTAAAGCTGATCAGTTTTTAAAAAATGATTCCCACCGACAACGTTGGACAATGTGTAAAGCTGATCAGTTTGTCCACAACGATTCAATTTCAAATGCTGACCACAGACAAATTCAAATTCAAACAAAAAAAAAACAAATTTGGATTGGCTATAAATAACATTCACGGTTTCTACTTCAAACCACCCAATTCGAAGTATTTCTTCAAAGTATTTCTAATCTCCAAACCAACCGCTTTTTACAAAAAAAAATGTCTGTTCGATCATCTGGATACACGGTTACTGAAGATGTGCTCCTTTGTCAAGTATTCTTGGATATTTCTCAAGACCCTATTATCGGTAGAAATCAGTATCGAGATGCATTTTGGTCTCGTGTGGAGGACAGATACAATGAACTTCGAGACCAAAATTCTGATGTGCGTAAGAGCCGATCAATTCGTTCTCGAATAGAAATCATAAGTAATGAAGTAAGAAAATTGAATGCGTGCTTGAGACAAGTAGAGAATCTGAATCCAAGTGGTGCTTCAGATGAAGATATTGTAAGTATTCTATTAATTATCGTTTGAAATTTATTATTATTGTTGAAAAACATAACTTGATGTTCATTACAATTTGCAGTTAGTTCGAGCAAATATGTTATTTATGCAAGATCCAAAGTACAAAAAAGGTTTCAAATTTGATCATGTCTGGAATATGGTTAAAAATTTCGAAAAATTTAAAGATGATGTCCCCACAGCAGGACAAGTTGGTCGAAGACAACCCCAAAGTGTGAACTTCGACTCGTCACAATCAGATAATCCTACTCCGGAATCTCCTATATCAACATCTCCTGGACTGTCATCATTTACTCCATCTGAACGACCTATTGGGGTAAAAAAAGCCAAATTGAAAAGAAAAAATGATGATCATGAGTCAAGCGTAGCGGACTCCATCGAGACCTCCAACAACCGACTTATAGACAGGTTAGACAAGGCGAGCTTGGATAGGCAAGTAGCATTTGACATCGAACGAGAAAAGATAGCTATGAAAAAAGATAGAGATGAATGGAAAATTATAATGAAAGATTTGAATTCCATTGCTGATCCAAACGTACGTGAGTACGTTCGAGCTCAACAGATTAAAATAATACAAAAAAGAAATCAACAAGAACAAGGGCCTGCTTCTAATTTTGGTAATTATTTCAATGATATTGGACACTCTGGCCCCGATCTACCAGATTATTAAGAGTTGCTTGTCCATTTCAGGAAATGTTCCATGTTTAGTTTGTATTTTATGTTTTATTTTAATGAAGTTTTATATTATGCGTGTCAGTTTTTATATGTTATGTATTTCAGATATGTAATTTATATTTGAATTATGTATTAGGATTGCTCTTTATATTTCATGGGACTTTACTTAATGTCTAGATTTTAATATTATAATTAATAATAATATCTTTTAAATTTTAGCATTATTTTTATTTTTAAAAAATAATTTATTTTGTCCAAATTATACAATTGGGGTAAAATTATAAAATTTAAATATTATTGGGGTTGTTTTATACATTTAATAAAACAATTAGGGTCAAATTGTAAATACATAAAAGTATGAGGTAAAAATAAAAAAATTAGAAAAAAAATAAACAGTATTGTGGTGATGAACAATGCGACGCCAAATATGACGTCGCGCTGTTCATCACCGCTAAAATAACGCCCAAAATGAAGCTGGGTTGGAGAACTGTCGCAGCGGCAAAATCCCTTTTCGCCTCAAAAGGCCGCTCGGTTGGAGATGGTCTTAGCTCTTCTTTATTTAATAAACACAAAAATGCTAAACACTTTATTTTAACTATCTACTTCAAACGAGATTAAATTATGTTTAACCCCTCATGAATTGCTAACTAGTACCTTTAATTTTAGGTAGATTATCTTAAACCATTTATAATTCTCATTTAACCTATTAACAAACAACACAAAATAGTTCTTTAACATTTTATAAAGTTTACAAATAATCCAGAGAAATTAAAGTTTCACCATATCATTAGCGTTTTCGAACTTTTTGATTCTAACCTTACTTAAAAAGAAACTGCCAACATTTAAATGATTTAAGGTTTTCCTCATCAGCTTTCATTTCATTCCCCACCCTCTCCTTCTCCCGCACCCATTATTCCACCCACAGCCAAAACAAACGGTCCCCACACGCTGGAAGGCAACGCAAAGGCGATAATATTTACTTTACAATAAACATTCATCAGATTACCAAATACAACCCCCACCTTTGCAAATCATCGCAACCTAACCCCAAACTCAAATCCAACCACCCCCCCAAATAAATTAAAATTAAAAAAAAAGAAAATAAATGAAAATAAAAGAAAAGAAATCCACAACCGCCGATCACCGCCGAGCGTCCCCCCCATCAGATCTTCTCCAGCTTGGCCGCCTTAACCAGGGGGTTCGCACGTGCGATATCCTCCCTCCCGACCTTCTTAAAGTCGAACGTGCACGCGTGCTGCTTCCTCGTGTAACGCGTGGGTGTCCCGCAGGTAGGTGGACCCCACCGGCACTTGAACCCGGTGAGCCACCTTCCTCTGCACCGCGGCGATCTATTCGCCTGCTGTTCGCGGCAGGCTGCCGTCACCGCTCGAGATCTCATTGCGGGCGGTGACTCTTACGACATCGACGTTCGGTGAATGCGGGCCGCTATAGAGGACGAACGTTCTCTTGAGGAAAAGAGGTTATTTTTCGACGGCGATCTTCGGCAGGGATGAGGCTTGCTCCTCTTGAGGCGGACTGGATGCGGTGCACTTCGAGCAGAGGTTGAGGGTCGCCGGACTTCCGAAGAACCCGCAGTTGTTGGCGCAGAGACGGTGAGCTTCTTGACATCGCTGCTCTTCTGCCATTTTTTTGATGAAATTTTGGGCTGGATCTGCAATTAGAGAAATTTAGAGGGACCAGAATGGGGAGTTTTACACGCAGAAGAAGAAGATGGATCTAGAAGCGTCGTAAGAATCACGCAAGGTTGCAACTTTGGGGGTAAAGTTAGGGTAGAGAATGAATAATTATAAAATGTTGGGGGAGAAATGGAATTATTATAAGAAATAGAAAAATATTTGACACGTAACCAAAAATAATAATATTTTTATAAATCGAATTCAATGGAGTTGCCTGATAGTGTTAGCCTGTTAGGAGATGAGATATCACATCAAAAAAGATGAGAGATGAAATGACAACACGGCGTAATTTTTTTATTTTTATTTTATTTTAAGAAAAAAAATCAAATTTCATAAATGGAAGGTTTCGGAGAAAAGGGGAAAAAATATTAACTGATAAAAACATGGAATTTAATAAAATCACATCAATCGAATTACCTATTCACGATTTTATACGTGCAAAAATTTAGGGAAGAATAAAGATCTATGGATCCCACATCAAAACAAAAATCTTGACAAAAACAAAAATGTTAGAATGAAATGATTCTTAGAAAACAAAAAATAACAGAGATTTTGCATCAAAATCTAAACTTAATTACAAAAAGAAAATGAATTGAATTACCTGTTGAATAATTGAGAGGAGCAAAAGTCGAGGGAAGAAAAGAATCAAATAATAGAAATTAATCAAAGGGAGAGAGAGATTGAGATCACCTCTCCCTCTGCCCTCTTTTGTCCCTTTTCTTCGGCTATCGAATTCCCAAAAACAGGAAAAATTAAGTTAATACGGTGAGAAATGGAGCAGAAATTTGTAATTTTTCTAAATTTGGAGGCCATTGGATTCCATTTCTTCTCCTTAAATAAAACACACTGTATCGAAATGCCACCGGCTTTGCGCTATTATTGCGATTCTGCCATTGGCTTTTGGTGGAAAAGATAGGAGCACAATAAGCTGCAGATGTTGTCGGCTAGCTTTTGGGGGGATGTATTTTTGTGGGCCGTTGGATTGGTAGGCCCAATTAGTGATCTGTCGTTAATTAAGGGGCTGTTCGGTTGATTTCTAAGAAAACGAAGAAAAGTAACTCTGAAAAAGAAAGGTCCTAGACAGTTTTTGAATTGTATTACTCATAAAAATCTTTAGAAATGGGTTTTTCTAGAAATTGAGTCAAATCCAACCAATGGGAAGATGACACCTCACCTTTTGAGAATCAAATAAGAGAGGGAGGGAAATACTTTAGAGAAACACTAGAAATATGTTTACTTTAGGGCCTGTTCGTTTATTTCCTAAAAACCAAGAAATGGAAATGGAAAAAGTGGAAATCTCAAAATAATCAATTTCTTCCATTTCCATCCCTAAAACTCACCTACAACATCCAATAAAATATTATTTTCATCCAACAACTCATCAACATCATCTAATAAAATATTATTTTTATCTAACCACTCATCCACCACATCTAATAAAATATTATTTTCATCTAACAACTCATCCACCACATCTAATAAAATATTATTTTCATCCAAACATCACTCAACTCATCTCTTTTCATTATTTCAAATCACTCACATCATCGAATAAAATATTATAACAATTCACCTCATCTTATTAACATTTCATTTCTTTGTTTTCATCCCAAAAAGTTGTGAAAATACTTTTCTTAATCTTTCTTCACATCACCAAATAATACAATGACAACTCATCTCATCTCATTTCATTTCTTATTTTTAAGAATGAACCAAACAAAAGAAAACAACAAAACTACAGGAAATATGTTTCTTATAATTCATTTCCTTATTTTTTTCGCCAACCGAACAACATCAAAACTAGGTTTCTTAAAAAAGCACTCACATCATCCAATAATAATGTGACAACTCATCTCATCTCATCTCCATTTCTTTGATTTCCTTTTTTTTAGCCAACCAAACAATTCAAAAACCCATTTTTCTTAGAAATAGTTTTCTATTTCTTTGATTTCCCATTTTTTTTAAGGCAAACGAACAGGCCCTTTACATGAAATATGTTTTCTATAACATGGTTTCTTGATTTTTTTTTTTTTATTTTGGGTTACCAAACAGGCCCTGAGTGGAGATTTTAGAATAAGTGTTTTTGAGGAAAAAAAAATTATGGTTTTCTGGTATATATCCCTCAATTGTTTATATTTGAAAAAAAAATTGCCCCCAAATTCTTTCATATTATATTTTGTCTACCTCTTTCACTTAACAATTTTAATTTTTTAAAGGAAATTGTTTCAAACCTATTGGAAATTATTGAATATTTTGACATTGTCATGTTTAAAAGCTAACATTTAAGTTAAAGCGGTAGAAAGATCCAGTATATTAATTTTGAGGGCTATATATGCAAAAACCCCAAAAAATATTATACAAGACTTCATGTAAAAGATATACGAAAGACAATGAATGTGGCATATCAATTGCATAATCATTAAATAAATTATTCTATATAGTTATAATCACTACGATCATTAATACTCTTAGGACTAATAAGTAATATGTTATTTTATTTTATTTTACCCAATATATTTTCCTTTTAAATTTAGATTTTCTTCAATTAAAAGGTAATTGAGGATGATCGATATACTTAATATATTAACTATTATCTAGTCGAGTCCTAGCCATCATTTTGCGTTTTAATTGAATCACAGAACCCAGAAGCAATTAGCAACTCTTTGTTTTGTAGGGGATCTAAGGAAGGAGGGGAGGTAGGATGCGATGCAACGAGGTCCAAGGAAGAACATATTCTTTGTGCATCTTGTTTAGTTGGAGGAAGGGTGAGGGAGAAGGTACATGATTTTTTTTATGTTCCATGAGGAGATGGGAATGAGAGGTGTACAAACATTATCTTTTTGTGATAATAGTTCTAGAACCTTACTAATAAGATTATTTATGATTTAATCAAAACAGTAGCAAAAGGAAAAAAAATTCAGCAAAACAAAAGAGAAAAGAAATAAAAAATTAAGTTTAGCTCGATGGACCAAGGTATAGAAACCATTGTCATCAATGCTCTAGCCATAGCGCAGAGCACAATTCTCTTTACGTGTACATGCACAAGGCGCAACGTGATGCACGTGCCTGAGCGAAACGAGGCGTACACAACACACATAGTTTTTCAAGATAGATACTCAAGCACAAAAGAACATGTTTATGAATTTTTACATAAAAGCATGTCAATATAACAAACGGTCTTAATTGCTAATGCTTAAACATCCAACATCTTAGTGAAGTTCATACTTTTCCAAATCAACACTAATTTCGAAGCAAAATCAAATTCTGAATAACGATTAGTTGGGGTCCTCATTTGGGCTACTGTAAAGACCTAATGAATTTATTGGCCTTTTGGGATATGCTTTGTCAGGTATAAAAACTAATTGTAACATTAAAGAACAAACATATATGACAGAATAGTTAATTAGGTAATTATGAAAGACTTGTGAGGATAGAAGAGTAATTGTAAAATGAATTCGTCTTTATCCCTCCAAATTGGATGAATTTTTTTCTCCTCACATTTAGTTCATTTTCTGCTTTCTCTCCCCTCTCCTCGTTCTACCCCACCTCACCTTCTCTTCTAAAAAAACCTTCCACCAAAGAGTTTTTTTGGGATTTTTTTTTAAAATAGACCTTTTTGTTAAATAATTAGCAAAATCGATCATTGCTAATTATTTAGCAAAATAGATCTCTTTTTTGCCAACAAGCCAAAAAAATATCGATTTTAAAAAACAGTTTTCTCAAAATATACGGGACTACTAGTCTCGTATGTCTTGTGTCAGCTTACCAAACTTATGTGACTAGTAGTCTCATATGTTAAGCAGAGACTTTTTGCCTCTGCCCACCAAACCACGAGACTACTAGTTCACTCAAAATATACGGGACTCCCGTATGTTTTGAAAAGATAAAATTTTAAAATCGACCTCTTGTTGACCAAAAAAAGATCGATTTTGCTAAATCATTAGCAAAATGACCGATTTTATTAATTATTTAGCAAAAAAAAGGTCTTTTCTAAAAAAATCCCTCTCTTTTTTTAATTTTGTCTCTCAACTTACTCTACACTCCCTCCTAGTAAACTAAAGCCTAATTCATGCGACCTTGACTCAGTCAAAACTGGAGGTCAAATTTTTATCTTTGAAACTTGCTAAAAAAATAAAAAACTTCTATAAAAATTAAAAAAATCTGATTATATTAAAAGGTCAATAAAATAGTGCGTATAACATAAGGCATAAACGTATGATTCATCCGTGCCTACATAGAAGTTAGGTGTGCACAATGGATGCATGCGTACCTATTACTTTATTCTGGTATATTAAATTTTTTATGAGTATTAATTAATACATATAATGTATGCAGGACGCGCAGGCGGACAATTTTCCTTACCTTCAATAAGGATATTATTTTATAAGAAACGCCAATATTCTGAACTTAATTTAATGTTTCTGAATAAAAATTTGTGATGTTTTTAACTGTTATGGCTAATCCATGATGCGTTGCATTTGCAGACCAAGTCCTTTCTGCATATGTTTCTCATGTGATTGATACCAACTTGGTTTATTTTAAAGTATACATTAAGTGGGGGATCATTAAGCGCGTGTTAACAATGTTTACTATTGTTAATTTTACAGTCTCTCAAATAAAAAAAATATCGATGTTCACAAATGATGTCAACTCAGAGGGGTGTAAAAAAAAAAATTGTGTGTGTGTGATTATTCTTCTATATGCTACTTTTATTAAGATATTATTTTAGATTATCACAATAAAACTATTGATAATATGATGTTTCTTTTCTTTAACCATCTGAATTTGGTACAACTAAAATTGTTACAATAATAATATATTTTTCTGGGAATGTTAAATATGTGGTAAGTGGTAACCTCGAGATACCATTTAAACTATACAAGTGAAATAGGTTAGGCTATTCTTAATCCTAGTAGTGGAGCTCTGGTGTTACATTTATAGGCTTTGAACGTTGGTCACCAACCTTTTTTATCTGTGACACTCAAGTGTAGCTTTGAACGTTGGTCACCAAGCTTTGCCTTGCATATTATAATCTAATGTTTACTCTTAGTCACTCTCTGTGGAGTTAGTTTACAATTCATTCTATATGGTCTAGTATATAGCTCATTGGTGACGTTTTGTTTTTTAATGTTATTAGGTTTGCTTCATAAAGAAAAGATGATCCTATAGCTTTTATTAGATGTAGAAACGACGAAAACATTGGAGAAAAAGAAGTTTTTTGAAGCAGACAAAATTTTGGGTGCTTGCCGGTCGACCGCGAGCTTTGGGGCGGTCGACCGAAAATGTGCATAGCCTCATGGAGTTTCTGGACTTGGTGTGGTCGACCGCCGGTTGACCGCCAAACTCTGTAGTGGATTTTGGTTTCTGTCGATTGGTTGCGGTCGATTGTTACGGTTGGCCGCGAGACCGTGTAATGTTTTCCTGGGTTCAGTCGTTGGTTTCGGTCGACCGCCGCGGTCGACCGCGTGTCGTGTTGGGCCTTGGGCTTTGTTTCCTATTTGCTTTGGGATTGTGTTTTGGTATATATTGAAACACGATTTTCTAGGGTTCCTAAGGAGAGATTAGAGAGACTTTTGAGCATATTGAGAGGGAGAATTTGTGAACAAGTTGAGAGATCTTTTGATTGGGTTAGTTTAAGTGTTTGAGAGATTTGTAACCCTTTGTACTCTCCTTGATTTAGTGGAATCTCCTCATCCTCTCCCCGTGGACGTAGGCAAATGTATATATTGAAACACGATTTTCTAGGGTTCCTAAGGAGAGATTAGAGAGACTTTTGAGCATATTGAGAGGGAGAATTTGTGAACAAGTTGAGAGATCTTTTGATTGGGTTAGTTTAAGTGTTTGAGAGATTTGTAACCCTTTGTACTCTCCTTGATTTAGTGGAATCTCCTCATCCTCTCCCCGTGGACGTAGGCAAATTACCAAACCACGCATATCTCTGTGTTTGCGATTGTTTTGTCGAACTTTGGATTGGATTGCACTCGTGTTTGGTTTGGTTATCTTCTATTGTGCCTCATGTACTCGTTCGGTGTGCGAGCACGTTTCCGCAAAGGCGCGCAACAATTAGTATCAGAGCTTTGGTTACGCTTGGGATTGGTGGAGGAGTAGATCACTTTGGAAGCTCGTCTAGGGTTTCAGTTGGTGATAAAGGTGAGATTTTTTTACTACTGTGGATCTTGTCTTCCATCGTGTGGGGGTGAGATCTTTCAGAGGCTCTTGTTAGGGCTTCAATTGGAGGTAAAAATCTACCTTTCTCGCAGTTTGAATCTATTTTTTTCAGTTTGTTCCGCATTGGTTTGTTGGTGCTTTGAGGAAGATGGCTGGGAAAGAAGGATTTGAGGCTGGGATATTTGAGTGTTGATACCGTACATGAATTGGTGAGAGGTGCTTTGACCTGCTGATTGAAGTCATGTGAGCACATTGGTATGAGCAAAAAGACCAAGGTGGAGTTTGACACTTCTATTCACTGAGTGAAGGGTCTTCTAGGTGGTGTTCATTCAGGCATTTGGGGGCCTTCCAAAGAGGCATCATTGGGAAGTAATATGTATTTGATTTCCTGTGTTAGTGACTATTCTAGGCATTTGTGGGTTGCAACCAAATCCTGTTGGTGTGAAGTCCTAGTAGTCAACAACAGGTGGAAGAAGTGTATCGGCAGAAAGGTAATACGTCATTCTGATTTTGGTAAGGGTTCTTTTCTGCATTGGAGCCGAGCTCACGATAGTTTGAGACACTTCATTGGAGAGGAAATATTGGGCGATGAGATGAGGTGCCAGATTTGATGAGTCGTTCCTTACTGGAGGAGGATCAGTGTTTGATGTCGAGCATTGGTTTGCAGAGGAGTTCTGGTGATGAGGCTTCGACATATTGGAGCCATCTTATTTATAGGTTACCGACTGCTGCGTTTAGAGTATTTGGATCTGGTGGAGCTGTTTCAGATTTTGGGTTGCTTCGAATATTTGGTTATCCAGCATATGGTCACATTAATGATGTGAGATTTGATACGAGTGCACATTTGGGATTCAGAGGCTTGTTTAGTTATCAGTTGTTGGACTCTGATTTTGTTCTGAGCAGGTATGTCACATTTGATTCTTGACAGGTGGAGAGTGTTGATCAGATCACTGGGATATCGCAGCGGGTGGAGAGTGATACTACTCCACGTTGGGTGGAGATTACTCCACGTTCTTCAGATCATTCTGTATCATTTGGGATTCCAGCTGAAGTGACACAGATTGTGGATCATGTTGATTTGGATATAGATGATGAGTTAGTTGATTCGAGTGCAGCTGATGGACACAGTTTGGGTTTGGCTATGGCCGTTGGTTTACCTCAGGTGGATGTGTTTAGTTCGTTTCATTTTGGGGCCATTGGAAAAGCTATCAGCCGTATATTTGTTGGTGATGTTGGTGAATGGTTGAAAACTCTTCTAATTGATTGAGGGCCTTTGGAGGCCGTTTGGTGAACTACGTAAGGCTTGATTCCTTAGGCAATAAGATACGTAGGCAGCCAGTTATGATGCAGCCGGTTTGGTGAGTTGATACCGACATTTGGAGTTTGTTCGCATTCTCGTTTGGGTTCTGTTTGGTGAGTTGATACCGACATTTGGAGTTTGTTCGCATTCTCGTTTGGGTTCTCGACTTATTGTGGATTGAGTCCGTTGACATTTGGAGTTTGTTCGCATTCTCGTTTGGGTTCTCGACTTATTGTGGATTGAGTCCGTTGTCGTGGAATGATTCCACTTCGTACTGGACGCAATAAGTGGTACGTTTGGTTTGGTTGGTGTCGGCTCAGTTTTGGGAAAACTTTGCCGAGGTGGAGAACTGTAGAAACGACGAAAACATTGGAGAAGAACATGTTTTTTGAAGCAGGCAGAGTTTTGAGTGCTTGCTGGTCGACCGTGAGCTTTGGATGTTTACTATGTCGAATATGGCGATTGATTTAAACTACATATTATTTTTCTCTGTGACTACTACTAAGAAGCTAAATTGTCTGTCTAATTAAAGTTCTTCATGGTCTTTTTAATGTTGCATCTGATGTTGCGTCTCTCCTCTCACCTCAGAGTCTACTTTATCTTTTGGAAAATCTTTTTAAGTTTGATTAAGAAAATATCTATATGTGATTGACATTCATTATAGCATTACACGTTCTTGGTCTTATCCTTCTCATACTTAGCTAATATTAGTAATGTTAAGGTTAAAATAAAATATAAAAACAAACTGTTCCTTAGAACCTTCATGTTGTTGATGCCAATGAAGAAGTTAGGTATCATATGTGACGATAAAAACTTTTTTTTAATGCAAAAACTCGCAACATATATTTTATTGAATGCTGCAATTTTTTCCTTCAAAATGTAATTTCTTGTAAAACTACTCCGGCCTGGAAAATGTAACCTTAATTCTTAATTTAAGCAAATCAATCTAAACTTCATTATTGATTTGATTATCATTATACCAAGATCTTAGAACAAATGATTTTCACTATGAACAAGTAATTAAGAAAACATACATTGATCCATGATTTGAAACTTGAAGAGAAAGATGAACAACCTTGAAGACTTGCGTTTCTCTCCCTTAACCCTCTTAAACTATTCCGAAATTTTTTTTGATGGAGAGAAAATTTTCACATATGTGGGTAGAGAGAGGACCAAGTCTTTAAATAGCATAAATTTTTTTTGATGGAGAGAAAATTTTCACATATGTGGGTAGAGAGAGGACCAAGTCTTTAAATAGCATAATCACCCACCTTCCATCAATGTGGGTAGTTATCTTGACCAATAGGAATTTTTCTTAAAACGTGAGTAGTTATATAACTAATGAGTGGTTTCTTAAAATAATAAAAAGAACATGAGAAAAAGAAAACGTGACCACTACACTACGTGGGCCACAAATAAAATCTAACATTCTCCCACTTGGCCCATGTTTCATAATTTAATGTCATGGTTTAATAATACAACATAATATGCATAGTATAAGCTAATTCCATCATTATATTGATCAAACCATCAATCATCATTAGTAGAAAACTAATAAGGATCATGACGGTCGTACGCAGTTAAATCGACATAGTCCCTTCCATGTATCACAATATTAGTTTTATACTAAACATGACCTGATGGTCCAATAATAATGTCCTTGTCAGAGACATATCCTGTTAATATTCACATAATCATTTATGTATATACTAACAATAATAAACATGATGCATTAAAATATCAGAAACAATATTTAAATGAGCTCAAAGTGTCAAATATATAAAGAACATGAATTTTACATAAAAGTTAGTAATGGTTTTCAATAATGCCCATTCTTTCAACATGTTCACCAAATGTCTTTGGGGGCAATCCTTTTGTTAACGGATCTGCAACCATGAGATTTGTGCTAATATGCTCAATTGACACTCTTTGTTTCTGAACTTCTTCTTTAACGGCAAAGTATTTTAATTCCATATGTTTAGCACCCTTCGAATACTTATCGTTTTTAGAAAAGAAGACTGCTGCAGCATTATCATAATAAATTTTCAGCAGCTTGGCAATACTGTCAACAACTCCAAGTCCTGAAATAAAATTCCGCAGCCATAATCCATGAACAGTGGACTCAAAGCCTGCCACGAACTCAGCCTCCATAGTCAATGCAGCAATGACAGACTGCTTCGCACTTTTCCACGAGATCGTTCCTCCAGCTAGAAGAAACAGATAGCTAAATGTGGATTTTCTAGTATCCAAGCATCCAGCAAAATCTAA
The DNA here is from genome assembly GCF_001876935.1 of Asparagus officinalis. Lineage (NCBI taxonomy): Eukaryota > Viridiplantae > Streptophyta > Magnoliopsida > Asparagales > Asparagaceae > Asparagus > Asparagus officinalis. The sequence continues at coordinate 17,036,203 of NC_033797.1, forward strand.
ATCTGAATATCCAATCACCTCAAGGTGATCAGATCTCCTATAAGTGAGCATATGATCATTTGTTCCTTGCAAGTATCTCAATACCTTCTTTGCAGCTTTCCAATGATCCAATCCTGGATTACTTTGATATCTACCCAGCATTCCGACAGCAAAACTAATGTGGATTACTTTGATATCTACCCAGCATTCCGACAGCAAAACTAATGTCAGGTCTTGTACAAACCTGAGCATACATCAAGCTCCCAACGATGGATGCATAAGGAATTTGTTCCATTTGTTTGTGTTCCAATTCATTCTTTGCACATTGCATAAGACTGAATTTATCCCCTTTCTGAATTGGAACAATAGATGCAGAGTATTTATCCATCTTGAACCTCTCTAGAACTTTATTAATATATGATTTTTGAGACAACCCTAACAATCCTCGTGATCTGTCACGGAATATTTCAATTCCAATCACATAGGATGCCTCACCCATATCTTTCATTTCGAAGTTCTTAGAGAGAAATTTCTTGGTCTCGTGTAACAAGCCAAGATCATTAGCAGCAAGTTAGATATCATCAATATACAGAATAAGAATTATAAACTTGCTCCCACTAATCTTTTGATATATACATCGATCAACGATGTTTTCTTTAAATCCAAAAGATGTGATAGTATCATTAAACTTAAGATACCATTGTCGGGAAGGCTATTTGAGTCCGTATATTGACCTCTTAAGCTTACACACCATGTTTTGCTTTCCTTCAACTAAAAAACCCTCGGGTTGGTCTATGTAGACTTCTTCATCTAAATTTCCATTTAGAAAAGCGGTTTCACATCCATTTGATGTAACTCTAAATCATAATGAGCTACCAAAGCCATAATAATTCTAAATGAATCCTTTTTCGAAATAGGAGAAAATGTTTATGTATAGTCAATGCCGTCCTACTGAGTAAAACCTTTGGCAACGAGTCTGACCTTATATCGTTCGATATTGCCATTTGAGTCGTGCTTGGTCTTAAAGACCCATTTACACCCTACTCTTTTACAACCTTTAGGTAATTCTACAAGATCCCAAACTTCATTATGCTCCATTGATTTCAACTCATCTTTCATGGCATCAAACCATTTATCAGAATTATGACTTTTCATGGCCTGTGAAAATGAAACCAGATCTTCATCAATTCCAAGGTCAAATTCTGACTCTTGTAGATAAACCACATAATCGTCAGAAATAACAGGCTTTCTCTGTCTTTGAGACCTTCTTAATGCTACTTCTTCATGAGGTATATCTATTGCAGGTTCATTGGTAACAACGTCTTCATGGAGTGTTTGATCATTTATTTGTTGTTCTTGAAAGTCGTTAAACTGTTCAACAATTGTAGGAACAACAACTTGAGAAGAAGTTAAAGGTAAAGGAACATTCATTTTAACTTCTTAGATTTCCACTTTACCTGGTTCCATACTCCCACTAATGTCACCATTCTCAATGAACCTGACATTTTCAGTTTCAATAATTTTCGTACTATAGCTAGGACAATAAAATCTATACCCTTTAGATTTTTCTGGATAACCAATAAAGAAACCACTGGTTGTTCTTGAGTCCAGTTTCTTTTCATGTGGATTATAAATTCGTATTTCCGCAGGACAACCCCAAACATGAAGGTGTCTCAAACTGGGTTTCCTTTCTGTCCACAGTTCAAAAGGAGTCTTTGGAACTGCCTTACTAGGAACCCTGTTTAACAAATACATAGAGGTTTTTAAAGCATACATCCACAATGATGAGGGTAAAGAAGAATAACTCAACATACTCCTAACCATATCCATTAGTGTACGATCACGCCTTTCTGTAACACCATTTTGTTATAGTGTACCTGGCATAGTGTACTGAGTATGTATGCCACGCTTTTCAAGAAATTTAGCAAATGGACCATGACATTGTCCCGTTTCGTTATATTTTCCATAAAATTCACCACCTCTTTTGTCTAATTGTCTTTCAACCTCATTAATAAACACCTCTAGGGCATCTACTGATTGAGATTTTTTATGGAACAAATAGACATATCCATAACGTGAAAAATCATCAATAAAGGTGATAAAATATTTTTCTTTATTAAAGGATGGAACATCAAAAGGTCCACATATATCGGTGTGTATTATTTCAAGGAGCTGTGTGCTTCTTGTGGCAGGGTTTTTAAGCTGTGTGCTTCTTGTGGCAGCTTTCTTAATTGTATGATTTGTATGTTTTCCTTTAATACAATCCACAAAATACCAAGATCGGTAAAATCCAAATTAGGAAGGATTTTATTCTTTACCAATTTTTGTATTCTTTCTTTGGAAATGTGTCCCAAATGTTTATGACACAAATAAGCTGAACTTTCATCCACTAAACTTCGTTTAGTTCCAACATTATGATGCAAGGTTAATAGAGTTTCAGCAAAAAGATTATCAAGCTTTAATTTGTATAAACCATCAGAGAGAACACCAGAACCAATAAGATGATTATGCTTAAACAAACTGAAACATCCATTTTCAAATTTAAAAGAGTATCCAACTACATCAAGTTTAGACAAAGAAACTAAGTTGTGAGAAACAGTAGGAACATAAAGAGTTTGAAAAAGATCTAAATGATGTCCAGTGTCTAAAAACAAGAGATAGGTTCCAATGGCCTCAACTGAATCTTTGACTCGATTTCCCATGAAGATGAAATTTTCATTTGGATTTATAGTTTGGGTCGTAAGGAATCCCTGCATCGTATTTGAAACATGAGTGGTAGAACCAGAATCAATCCACCAAGTATTATAAGGAACTTCTGTTAGGTTTGATTCGAAACATACAAAAGCAAGAGGTTTACCTTTCTTTTCGAACCATGCCTTACGTTTCAGGCAATCTTTCTGATAATGTCCAGGCTTTTTGCAGAAATGACACTTATTGTTCTTTCGTTCCTTCTTGTGGACTTGGACAGGTGACACATTATCTTTCAGTGCTCTTTTCTTGCCCTTTCCATTATACTTTCCTTGTTTCTTTCCAGCTCCTTGATGACCCATGAGATTAATTGAGTGAGTTCCTTGTTTCTTAAGCCTTGCTTCCTCTTGAATGAGCATACTTTGCAATTCAGTCACATTCCACTTATCTTTTATAGTATTGTAGTTTATTTGGAATGGACCATACTCAGAAGGCAATGAGTTTATGATAAATTGTACAAGGAAACTTTCACTCACTTCCATTCCCATAAATCTCAATCTTGCTGTTGTGTTTGTCATTTCAGTGACATGCTCATGCCTGGTACGAGAACCATCGAACTTCATGGTGGTCAACGTACCCATTAATGTCCCTTCAATTGACTTATCAGCAGAGTTAGATTGCGAGAGATCTTCCACCAACTTCATGAATTCCTTTGCTTTATCACTCTTAGGAATTGTGGACTTAATGTTGTTTGCTATCGTCATCCGCATGAACATTAAGCTAAGTCTATTTGATTTTTCCCAAGCATTATGGAAAAATCTTTCATCATCATTGCTAGAATCAGTAATAACAGCGGGCTTGTCATACAGGAGTGATGAATCAAGATCCAGAACACCTAGGTGAAACTGAACTTGTTCACTCCATTCATGAAAATTAAGCCCATTGAACTTTACAATAGACGAGGCTTGCGAATGGAGAGAAATAGGTGCTGCAAATATATAGAATACTGGCATATTAATGCTTTGAGTTATAAACTTAAACTTAAACACATAATACATATTTAACTAACAGTCAAATTAAACAATAAACATACATCGATGTTCTCCATTGGGTGATCCATAAATGTACAACAGTGAACATAATTGATGCTTAGTTTTTTTTATTTATTTCATATAGTTGGTAATTATATACTCCAATTAGACATGCTTGCTATCTTTGGATATTCTAAACATATCTAATCAGATGTATTAATTAACCATAGTCATGTTTATGGATTATAAAATTTACCAATCAACCTTTGGGCGATTCTTAAATATTTTATAATCAATAAACCTCAATTTACTCATGACAACATATATACGTTTATGTCATTTCATTAGTATGATCACTTATCATGAGTAATTGAAAAATTATATATAACAATTTGATAAGCATGAAACTTCAAGGTATGGCCACTTTGGTGACTAACAAACCATCCATGAGTAAATTAAATTTCAAATTGTAATCTTAACAACAATGTTACAATAAGCCCGCAAAAAGCAGTCCATGAAGATTAACAATCCATGCATAATTAGTGCATTGACATAAACAGAAATATTATGTAGGCAAAATAGACAAATAGGCAGCGACAAAATTAAAACATGCAGCCAAAATAAAAACATCATTAGAAATCAGAGACCCAAGGCCCAAGGCCCATCAAAGACTTTTAATATATGGTGTAGCCCTAGGGATTTGAACACCAAACCTCTAGGCCAAATCCTCAAGCCTTACCACTAGGCTATTTTCCCTAAAATATTTAGTATAATCAAAATATGTATACATATTGAATGAACATTTAGATCCGAATTTTACAGTTTCAAATTTTGCAGTGATTGTTCAGTCAATTTAACACTAAATTATCAAAACATTTATAGTATTCAATAATCAGCGGAAAAATTTTAATTAGAGAGTTTTAAATATTTAATTAATAGTAATAGAATTATTTGACAAGAAACAAGAGTCATGATGGAAAATCATAGGTTCTTTAATCATTGCTCTGATACCACATGTAACCTTAATTTTTAATTTAAGCAAATCAATCTAAACTTCATTATTGATTTGATTATCATTATACCAAGATCTTAGAACAAATGATTTTCACTATGAATAAGTAATTAAGAAAACGTACCTTGATCCATGATTTGAAACTTGAAGAGAAAGATGAACAACCTTGAAGACTTGCGTTTCTCTCCCTTAACCCTCTTAAACTATTCCGATTTTTTTTTTTGATGGAGAGAAAATTTTCACATATGTGGGTAGAGAGAGGACCAAGTCTTTAAATAGCATAATCACCCACCTTCCATCAATGTGGGTAGTTATCTTGACCAATAGGAATTTTTCTTAAAACGTGAGTAGTTATATAACTAATGAGTGGTTTCTTAAACTAATAAAAAGAACATGAGAAAAAGAAAACGTGACCACTACACTAAAACGTGGGCCACAAATAAAATCTAACAGAAAATGCTAATGGAAATTGAATATCAACATGCATTAGAGATGTTAAATGGGTGGGTATGGGTATTAAATGGGCGGGTCATAAATGGACGGGCATGTTTTATCAATTTACCCATTTATGGCTCATTTAACATTTTCTAAATGGGCGGGTTTTTGCTCGCCCATTTAATAAACGGGCCACCAATTTGCCCATTTAATTATAATGGTTGTGTATATAATACTTTTGTGGTGTTTTTTGTAAACTTTTAGGGGGCTTTTCGCAAAATTTTGGGGGCTTTTTGTAAACTTTTTGGGGGCTCTTTGCAAACTTTTGGGGGCATTTTGTAAATTTTTAGGGGTTCTCATCTACTCATTATCTGTAAGTCCACATCACTCATCTATTTTATTTGTAAATTCAGCAGTCTACGTCAGAAACAATAATAGTCTGCATGACATTTAAATACAATTAATATCCAAGTTTAGTTCTTGATCAAACCAGTAACAATTATTCATGTTCTTTGTCCAAATTCTTGAAAAACAGAGCAAAGGATTGGGGAGAACCAAAGGAACGAAACTGCAACAAACAAACTCAACCAGTGATCGGATCAACATATCCAGCTGATTCACCTCCAGAGCATGCATTCGTTAGCAACGTTATCAGTGCAATGTCGAAACCCAAAATTGCGGATTCAAGGATTGCAAATAAAGGGAACTGGTACTCGAACTAGATGTTTGGATGCACACCAAACCCACTTGATCCAATCGCAATAACTGGAATTTCCTGTGTAGCATCTGCAAACATCGACAAGCTCCTCGCTCGACCTGGAAACATAATCTCCCCTGGCATTTCCTGTGTAGCATCTGGAATCAATAGTCCACCACTAGTTTAAAATATAAAAGGCTAAGTGATAGTGAACTCAAACTTTTGTACATTTTGTCAAAGGTAAAGTTACATTAAAAAGAAATTTGTAGACAGTATTAAAAGCAAAAGATGGAATTTGATGGTAATGAGAAGCTGCATAATTTGGTCCATACATGTCATTATCAGGCAAATAACTTATTACTCTCGAATACATCTATGATATATCATCAGGACATGTAGGATGAAATGAAACTTATACAAATTAGGATACATCAGAGCTTTAACCAGCATCTGTTCATTAAGATTGACATGTTCAAGTATCAGATAAGTGTCTAATATGGGTATATCTCCTTCATTAAATTATCAATGCAGCAGAGAAGTACACATCATAGTTCCAAATTGGCCGTCATTTTAAACCATACATTGTATACATGTATCTATCATTGTAAACATGTTAAATCAAGCATATTCATTTATGCAACAGAACATATATAACCATAAAGACCCATACATTGTATATAGTAGCTTGTAAGAAATAACGATAAAGAAAAAAAAATCAATTGTCATAATACAATTATAGTGATATATGGGACTTATAAGAAGTTTGGTGAACTTGTAATCCAAAAACCAATTTTCATAATACTTTCAACAATTCATCAAGAAGGAAAAAGCACACACATATTCCATAATAACCCCTATAAGAAACTACAATTACACTTAATTACTCCATAATAACCCCTATAAAACATAGTATCATCACCTAATCAAAATGAGAAAAGTGTCTGTAGAGGATTTAGACACTCCATGCTTAATGATTACATTTAGAAACTTGTTAGACAATAGGATTTAGACACTCCATGCTTAAAAGACAAAATGAGAAAGTGTCTGTAGAGGATTCAAAAAAATATCAGATGACAAAATGAAACAACATAGTGATAACAAAATGAGAAAGTGTCTGTAGAGGATTCAAAAAAATATCAGATGACAAAATGAAACAACATAGTGATAACAAGCAGATAAAGTAGGTCTACAAGATTCAAAAAAATATCAGATGACAAAATGAAACAACATAGTGATAACAAGCAGATAAAGTAGGTCTACAAGAAAAATACAACAGCCTAGCTGCCTATTTTGTGAAAGACATTACAGTAGGGGGAAAAAAGAGACTTGTGTATAAAACATTCTGATCCTCAGTCAATTTTCGAGCAAATTAATAGAAGCCCTTTGCTTTCTCAAGTGCATGTCTCCTGCAGGCTTATAGTCCAACTGAGAATTTTGAACTTCTACACTGCTGCCTAAAGGTGGGTTTTACACAGGTTTAAATGCAGAATACAATAAGACATCGAGATATTCATAAGTCCGTCACATACAATGCATTACTCTTTTAACTAGCATTATATTCCAACAAAGTGTTATCATGGCATTTCTTCACGGAATACACATATAATCAGATTATTCAAAAATGATATTTTCTAAATAATAATAATAATAAAAGGTATCTTCAATATAACAACACTGTTTATAAATTCCTCAATAGTCATATAGTTATACAACAAAATTGGATCTCGAAAAAGGAGGGGAAAACCCCAATTCGTAGAATCATTTCTAAGCAAAAACTGGTCAGAAAAAGGGGAAATTTCCAATGCCCTAAAGATGCTCGACGTATTGACTGAGAAAATAAAAGTTCCACAATGTAGAGATTTCAATTGTTCGATCAAAAGGGTTACTGATACTCACGCCAGTTAATAACTTTCATGAATCTATCACACAATTTAATATGAATCATCCCCATACAGGAAAGATGAACGAAGATTTCAATCAAGTTTTGGGGTCTTTAAACCATAGCACCATTGGTCTCTTTGCCTATTGATAAGTCTTATTTCATGAAAATTGAACTAGAAATCAAAAGGAGGGGAAAAGAAGATTCTAGCTTACCCTTTGATGACCAAGATTGGAGTTGAAGATGACCAAGAGAGCTCGCGGACGAAGGCGGCTAGGGCTTCGGGATTGACTCCGCGATCGTAGAGGGAGATGATGAGGGAGAGGGTGATGCCGAGGCGGAGGCGGCGTCGGAGGCTCTAGGTTCAAGAGGTGGTTGAGGCAGCGGAGGAGGAGACGGAGGAGGAGGGATCAATGAGGAGCTTAGGGGTCTAACTATTCACACTCCCAAACAGTAACTTTGGGGGTGTGTGAGGACTAAATTGCCCTTCTCCCTATTCACACTCCCAAACAGTAACTTTGGGGGTGTGTGAGGACTAAATTGCCCTTCTCCCAAACCAAAACAAGCCAAGTCCAAACTTTGGGGGTGTGTGAGGACTAAATTGCCCTTCTCCCAAACCAAAACAAGCCAAGTCCATTCCAGAAATACCCTCAACATCAAAAGGGCATTTTCGACAATCTAACTCCCAAAATTACTGTTTGAAAGTGGATATAGCAAACATGGGAGCTTAGCCGCCAGAGAGAAAGAGGAAGAGATTTACGGGTGACGGGGTTCTAGGTTTTGCTTTTGGGAACGCGGGCGGGCAAATGGGCGAATATACACCGCCCATTTAGTACCCGTTTAGTGTGGATTAAAATGAACCTGTCCAATTACACCCATTTAACTAAATGTGTGAGTTTTGAGCGGGCCAAGTGATAGACGGGCCGGATGAGTAAATGAGTATGGGCAGAAATTACCTTCCCTAACATGCATTTGAGTGGAGCCGCTCTGTACGATCTCTCCCTCTCGACAACTAACATGTGATTAGTGCTTAGTCGAGTCTTTTTCTACAAGCAACAGGTTCCATCTTCACTATCAAATTAATATCCTTGATCTCAAGCTATTTTAATACGTTCTGATTCATCATTTACTGAATTTATTCTTGGTAAGATGGTTGTTTTATCTTACATACGTTGTTGTTGTTGCTGGACTGATCATTTACTCATTTAAGTAAGTTGCCTCATGACACTCTGCTTGTTGACTCATTATTGTGATAAAATGACTAAAGAAAGTGTTTGATATACAAAGAACATAATACTTGCTAATTTATTGAATTATAACCTTCAATTCTCATTGTTATTTCAAAGTTTTCGTATAGAGGAAGAGATCGATAGTATGATATCAGAACAATCCATGTGCAAATTTTGTCAGATACTATTGTATAAACAAATCTAAATTCCATAGCAATGAAAATAGTGCTCAACTTGGAGGGATATGTCAAAATAAGGCAGGTGAAAAAGCTATTGATATTTGCGATTTAAAAAAAAAAAAGATACCAATGCACAAAATAATCCAACTTCTTGATTCATGAAAATGAGCGTGAGTATTATCATTGAAATTAGTAGATAAATTCAGAAGGTAAAAGTTATCATTCGAAATTGTCATATACCTTCAAATGGTGTCATATGAGAAGACGCGGCGGAATCTGGATACCACAAGACCTCATTAGCATCGCCATGAGACATAGCAACAAACGATGGAGCCGTGTAAGGACTTGAAACTGAACCTGGAGTACCCCCTTGAGAAAGAAAACGGGAACAAAATGCAGCGGTGTGACCTGGACTAAAACAAAGTTGACAAACAATTGTAGATGGACAAAAGCCCAATATCCCATTAGAGGCCGAGTTACAAGCAAAATTCTTAGAATTAGAAGTAGTGATGTTAATAATATCGGAACAATTAAAGGAGATATTACCATTCGCATGATTGAGCTGAGGACCCTGTGTTTGTGCACAAAAATTTTGTTGGCCATAGAAACCACGACCACCTAAAGATGTACGACCACGACCACCACGGAAA
>NC_033797.1:17045991-17056382 GCF_001876935.1 Asparagus officinalis
GCTGCCTCGCCACGATCCACGGCCACGTCAGCCACCCGAGGCCGAAGGGGTTGTTGATGTGTCCCCATGTAGGTGCAGTTTGGGCTTGCTACAATAACAGATGTAGCACCTGAGCCACCTGAAGTAGATATGCCAACGACGAGAGCTTGATGGGAAGGAATATCGGGATCTCATTTAAAGGTGTGTTTGGATACCAAGGCGATTTTTTTGTAGTGTTTTTTAGAAAAACATCCTGCCAAGGTGTTTCTTTTTCAAAAGTGTTTTGAAAACACCATTGTTAGTTACTATTATATAGCGGCGGAGGCGGGCGGGTGGTCGACGGCCGACACGGGCGCGAGCGGCGGGCGCGGTGCGGCCGAGGGCGAGCGACCTGCGGGACAATGGCGGGCGACGTAGCGTCGCGGCGGCGCTGCCGGGCGTGCTGCGGCGCGCCGCTAACGGTGCAACTCGCCGGTGGTCGTCGCGGGCGACGGCTGGCTGACTGGCGACGGCCCGGGCAGCGGGCGATGGTGGACGCGCGTGCTGCCGCGAGCGGAGCGGGCGGCGGCGATGGCGGCCGGGCGGCCCGAGTGAGCGCGCGGCGGAGCGGGCGATGGCGCGAGAGTGGGGCGACGGCAGGCGGCTGGCCGGCGACGGCGTGTGCGGCCACGCCGCCGCGGCAACGAGTGCGCAGCGGACGGCGGTTAATGAGAAAAAAACAGAATCTCAAAACACGTTTTTGGTGTTTTGAGAAAAGTGTTTAATTTTTGGATTTTGTAAAGGGTCAAGTCAAAAAAACACCCCGGTTGCCAAACGTGTTTTATTGTTTTTTTAAAAAAAAAACGGAAACAACAAAAACGCCATGGTATCCAAACGCGCGAACGCGTTGTTTATGGAGGATTAACTTTAATGGAGGTCATCGAAGGTGATATTGTTGCCAAAATAGGTAACCGCCGTGATGAGCGATTCATAACCACTGTTCAAACCAAAGAGTGTGTGTTGCACGACTTCATTATTGCTCAGAGGGGAATTAATCGTTGCAAGTGAATCTGCAATAACTTTTATCTCGCGTAAATAAACCTCCATGGATTGATTGTCACTTTTCTTGATCGAAAGTAATACTCCGTTTCAATTCCATAACGCGAGCATGACCGCTCGTAAAGAAGCGACGCTACAATCGATCCCAAATCTGAAAAGAGTGCGCAAGATCATGAACTTCAACCAAAACCTCTCAAGATAAAGTAGCAAACAACCACGAGCGTAGGCTGTGATCGATCCAAATCTACGTCATGTAGTGAGAATTGAGTTGAACACCGTCAGTATACATTGGTAGAGGAGGACACGAGCCATCGACAAAACCAAGTAGATTATGGGAAATCAATAACACAGTGAATTGCATTTTCCAGGTTAGATAATCTTCAGCAGTCGTCAGTTTAACCGTAACAAGATTTGTGACATTTGACACTGTTTGGGTCAAAAATCGCTGTTTTCATTGTGATTGAATCTATTACAACTTTAATCGTTTACAATAAACTCAAATAAAAAGTTGATCTTTTTATAAGATCTCCTTATACAATAAAAATACAAAAGATACGACTCTTGTCAAACAGCACAACAGACGTTTATCGCCCGCTGCTTGCGTGAGAACTTTATCTGTGCCGGGAACGTTAATATCCGTGGACCGCCACGGATCAGATCCGGTTGACAGATTGGTGATCAAAGCTCTTACTTCACGAAGGAAGTAATCGCTGCAGCGATGATCTCGACCAAGTGAGATCACGGCTCTTCTCGAGATTTAAAACCAAGCTTAAATCCGGAGGAATAAGGGACGGGCCTCAGATATCTCGAACTCCACTCTTTATGCACAGGAGATCGCCAAGATCTGCTAACCCTTGCTGTAAATTCGTGACTCCACTCTCCAATCCGGCAGCGTTTCGCCCCCTTGATGTCCCTCTGGAGAAATGAGCATCCGAGCTCGTATGTATAAGCTTCGGAAGCGGATATTTTTATAAGAACGAGAGATTCCTCCTTATCTTCTGTTAATAACTGAATAACCACAGTATCAGATCAGTTGGGACGCTCAGGAACAAACAAATCCTAAGAAAAACAGTCAAAACCGAAAAATCATCAAATCTGGCCGAACCGTCACCTGGTAGCTCGGCCCGACCGGATCGTTTTGACGTGATCCGACCGCCAGAGGCTTTTTTTGTTTTCTCGGGTTTGACTCGTTCCGTCGTTACGCATATTTCATCATTTCGTTGATTTGTACACTGTTTTGATGGCCGATGAGCGTGCGGGCCACTTGGTGGTGGCCGGTGATCACGCGGGCTACTTGGTTCGCTGATTTGGTGGCTGATGAGCGTGCGGGCCACTTGGTGGTGACCGGTGAGCACGCGGGCCACTTGGTTCGCCGATTTGGTGGCCGATGGGCGTGCGGACCACTTGATGGTGGCCGGTGAGTGCACAGGCTATTCGGTTCGCCGTTTCGCTTCATGTGTTCATCGGCGTTGGATAATCCACTCAGACTTAGATAATGGCGTTCATCACATTCTCTCTGTCTCGAGCTGTATTCGGGGACCTATAGGTAATTTTTGACGCCTACAGATACCCCCTTCAAAGAATTTCAGACTCGTTCTTTTATAGGGGAGTCTGGAATGGTTTGGATAAGATAGGCCCTTTCCTCAATCTCATAGAGGGACCTGTGAGCTGCTTTAATTCTTGACTTCTTCAGCCTTCACTCTATTCAGTATTTTGTCGAATAGATAAAGTTCTTTCGGTGCTGCGTTTATCGTCTGACCGTTGTTGAAATCTTGGATTGAAGTTGATGCGTCAGTTTTCGAATTTAGCTCTTATCGTTGAGTTGACTTTGAACTGATCATCTTTGTCAGAAATTCATATCTGAATGCGATTGAACTCCCTGGAATCATCCTTTGCCTTATTTTGGCAAAATTGTCGATGTGTGAACCAACATCGGCCTTTACTGTAACGCATTGTCCGGCGTTAACATAGTTTATACTCATACGTTTGTTGGAGTCTACACAGTTTAAGCTCTTAAGGCATTGGAGCTTGGCGGTCCCAAATATTGGGCTGCATGACCAACTATTTAAAACTGATTCATCTGCATGTGTGGATCTTATCCCGAATTTGTTAGATGCCCAAGTCACGAGACCAACTAATAGGGCTGGTGCGTCAGTGACTTTCGCATATATAGGATTTTTGGCAAACCCTCAGTCATTAACGGGTTTGATGAGCCTTTACCGATTACCGTTTGAGTCGGGCTAGCGTGCGAATTGTTTAAGTCCGTTCCGCACGTAACATTGTGTTAAAAGAGTTAACTCTCTTAGTGCTACGATATTGAATACGTAGACTTCGTCTTTCTCACGTGAAAAGACTAAACGGCGACGCGTGTTAGGCGTAGACTTAGGATTTTTGGCAAATCCTCAGCCTTTAACGGATTTGATGTACCTTTACCGATTACCATTTGAATCGGGCTAGCAAGCGGATTGTTTAAGTCCGTTCTGCATGTGACGTTGTGCTAAGAGAGTTAACTCTCTTAGTGCTACGATATTAAATACGTAGACCTCGTCTTTCTCACGGGAATAGACTACCCGGCAACGTGTGTTAGGCGCTGACTTATCCCTGCTCAGGATTCGGGATAAAATTCCCCACGCATAAAAGGTATGGATTTTTGTTGCTACGATACTGAATACGTAGACTCGGTCGTTTTTACGAGAACGAACCACCCAGCAACACGGGTTAAGCGCTGACTCATCCCTACTTAGTTTTCGGGATGAAATGCCCCAGACTTGGATTCTGGTGTCTTTTTCAATCAGTAAAAGACTAAACCGGTAACGCGTATTAGGCGCTGACTTATCCCTACTTAGGTTTCGGGATAAAATTCCCCGTGCGTGTGAAGCACGGATTTTGACGTTATGAATAACAACCCTGCCATAATGTCGAATATGTGGACTTTTGTTCTTTTTACGGTTAAGAACTAACCGACAACGCGTATTAGGCATTGACTTATCCCTACTCAGGATTCGGGATAAAATTCCCCACGCATAAAAGGCATGGATTTTTGTTGCTACGATACCAAATACGTAGACTCGATCGTTTTTACGGGAACGAACCACCCAGCAATGCGTGTTAAGCGCTGGCTTATCCCTACTTAGGCTTCGGGATAAAATGCCCCAGACTTGAATTCCGGTGTCTTCTTCAATCGGTAAATGACTAAACCGGTAACGCGTGTTAGACATTGACTTATCCCTACTCAGGATTCGGGATAAAATTCTCCGTGCGTGTGAGGTACGAATTTTGGGAGTTGAAAAAAAGTGGTGTCTTCTCTTGGGGCAAAGACGAACCCGATGCGGGAGAGGAAGAATTTTATATTCTATCTCCCAAAGCTGAAGAGGAAGAATTTTATATTCTATCTCCAGTTGCAAAAGAAAACTCAAATTGGGATCTCCACTTTAAGAATCCTGGCAGGTGAAACTAAGAGTGGGATCTCCACTCCGAGAATCAAAAAGATTCGGATGACCATAACTGTCGGAAGGTTTGATTACCGAACTAAAGATGGATTTCTCGTTTATCGAGAATGAATTATAGTTTTGGTCCTTACTGTAGGAAGGTTTGACCAAGCGGGGGTTTAAGGTGATCCTAACTATAAGAAGGTTTGATCACTCGGTTTGAAAGTGGACCTCCCATTCATGGAAGGAATCGAGAGGGGATTTTGGTTTTGGTCCTAACTATAGGAAGGTTTGACCAAGTGAGAGTGGGAGTGTGAGATGACCCTAACTTTTATAGGTTTGATCACTCGATTTGTGGACCTCTCGTTCATTGAAGGAATCGAGAGGGGATTTTGACTGTGGTCCTAACTGTAGGAAGGTTTGACCAAGTGGACAGTGGGAGTGGGAGTACAAATCACAGTAGGAGTGTTGACTTGTACAAATCACTCAGTAGGGGTTCTTGGTGTCAAGTGATAAGGACTTAACACGAAGGGGTTTGACAATTCGTCAAGGATTTGACAGATCAAAATTCCAAGCATTATATCCGGACTCTAACCATGAAAGTGTTGAGTGCACGAACATAGCGGAAGTTTGAATGGATTAAACCAGAAAGAATTTTAGTGGACCCACTGTCAATTAATTTGATCAGCGAGGGATTTTATGGTGGAAAGATCGTGAGTCGTCAAACACTAATGGGAGTTTTGTGAGGGAAGATTGATCCAACGAAGTGATCGAATCTCGTCTCAGCAAAAGAGTGTTCGGAAATCACAGTGGGGGTTTAGTGTTTATCACTTTGTTCGTAATGATCGGGTTATCCCTAAGAAAATTACATGTAACATTCTTTCGGGAACTTCCCGTTACATGAATCATCCACCCCCAGCTTCCTTTGCGGAATTGGGTCTGACATTGTACTCAGTTACATGACCGGGTTATCCTTAAGAATATTACGTATAAAAATTTTCTAGGAACTTCTCGTCAAAGTTAGGAAACAGTTTAGACTCATATACCTATTGGAGTATTGAGAAGCAGTTTATACTCGTATACTCTTCGGAGTGTTACCATTCTCATTTGGCTTATCCCAGTGTTATGACGTCGGCTTCAACCAAGGTTTGGATGCTATTTTTGAGAGCAAAACAATCCTTGGTGGGATGAAGGACCCTCCTGTGGTACGCACAGTATTTTGGATCAATGATGTTGTCAGCTTCCTCCTGATCTGGGATAGGTGGTAGCTTGATCTTGTTATTTTCAAGGAGGGACTCAAAAATGGCTGGAACATCTTCGTCCTTGAAGGAGTACTCTTTTTGGAGTTTCGAATCTAAAACCTTTTGCTATCTTCGGGATTGCTGTTGTGACGTTTGATTAGCATCAACAGTAGCTGCAGGTGCCTTACCCTTACCATAGGAGGCGAAGTTCGAGTTCGGAGGATTAGCCGTCGGTTGGCTCCTCTCGGCCTTCTTCCTTCGGAAGAAGCGTTCAGTCCACTCTTCGCGCGCCTTCAACTCTTTCCATGTGTTGGACGGTGTGACTCCCATAACTTCTAATATCTCAATAGATAGGTTGTTATGACATGTTTGGAGGATGAAGTCCTCCGTGATCGGATATCGACAGTTCATCGCTTTATTCCGGAAACGTTTGATGAAGTCGTCGACCGTTTCTTCGTCTTCCTGTTTCTCCTCAAAGAGTGTCCTGATGGATATCTCGACATCGTCGTCAAAGAAGTTGCTGAGGAATGAGCTCTTCATATCGTCCCAGCTATTAATACTTCTAGGCTTGAGACGACGGTACCAATCGAAGGCAGGCCCGCGAAGGGTGCCGACGAATGGCCGAACCATCAAGGCTTCATTGCCGGAGACCATGCCCAAGTGGGACTTGAAGTAGATCAGATATTGAGTAGGGGACCCTTTCCCATCGAATGGCATGAAGTTGATCAGGTTGAACTTCTCTGGGTATGCTATTGAATCCCACTCTCTTGGATAAGGACATGGAATGCCGGCCCTTTTCACCTCTCGAGAAGACATTAGAGCATTGATTTTGCTCTCGAGATCTTTCATTTTCTCGTCCTCTTCTGTATCATGTTTTGGACGATTTCTGAGAGGAACAATGTGGTCACCCTCGGCATTATTATCTTTGGTGGGATCACCCCCAACGTTGTTATTTGTAGGGGGTGCATTTGAACCACCCCCAGTATTTTTAGGGGGTGCGTCGGCCATTATAATTTCGTTCACTTCTGGATCGTTGTCGACTACGGCATTCTGGATGCGGCGGCTGGATTAACCTATCTGGTTCGATAAGACTCGGATCTGTTGGCCATGCTCTTCCCTCATTCGCAGTATAGCCATTTCCATTTTGATTTTGAATGCTTCTTTCTGTTTGGCTAAAGCATCCTCGACCATTTTGGCCACTTGCTCGGTGTTGATCATGAATGCTTCGCGGGATTGACCTGGGCTGGAGACCGTATTATCAGAAGCGACTGCAGAGTTGGAATCTGACACTTCGTCATCCGAGGATAATCCTCGATTAATCCTTTGATAGTCCCTTTGTCTAATGGTTCCCGATCGTAAACGGGTTAGACGATGCGATATGAGAGGATCAGAACCAGAGGGTTGAATTGATTTTCCTCTACCAGCCATATTAACTGTGACTGCGGATTGTTCAGGTCCGACCACTTCCAGCTGGAGTCGAGACATCAGTCGAGCTATTCCCAAATTAACTCTTCTTCCTGGAGAAAAGTTGGTCAGTCGAGCTATTCCCAAATTAACTCTTCTTCCTGGAGAAAAGTTGGGGCTAGAACCACTTGGAACCATCGGGGACTTTCCCTTATGGCTAGAACCACTTGGAACCATCGGGGACTTTCCCTTATCGACCATATTGATGGTAACTTCTGAGAGTTCGTCATCTCGAACAGGCGATCGTTTCTTACGAAAACGCCTTGGCTTGGTTTTCGACGTTTTTGAGGAGAGCCTTTGGAATACCGAGACCCTCTGTGGAGCGATCTTGGGGCAGCTACACGTTGATAATACTGCCCTGATAAGTTCTGTGTACGGACAGTGAGATTTTGTTTCACGGGTATTTCTCTTTCGAGACTTGTTCGTACCCTCAGCCCGATAGTACAACTCGTCTGTCAGATGACCGGAGCAACCTATCATATGTTGGCATGACTTCCCTAGTATAACGTTGTCATATGTTTCTTTTAGGGGATTTGTCGTTTTATTAGCGTTCTCAAGAGTCACGTGTTTGGAACCACGCTTTTGGGAGCGCGGGATCTCAACGGGCTCCTGGTCTTCAATTCGCCGTCCGAGGCGGTCAATTGTAGGGGTTTTCCCATTATAGAAAGGCTCTGACTTGTTGCGAGGACGTGTGCAACCCCCAGCTCGAGTGGTTGCTCGGGGTTCAGTCACTGGACCCAAGCGTTCTTTGATCAGAACTTTGCCTCGATCGTCGTGTAAACGACCCAGATGACCCGTCATCCTCGTCTTAAATTAGGACAAGTCCACGCTACCGCGGGGCCCTACCGGAGGTGTGTGATTCATCAGGACAGAAACAGGGGTCGCCGGAGGCTTAAACGGGACTGCATGATGTGAACCGGGTGCGAATCAAACCGAACCATGTGCGAACCGAACCTAACTGGATGCGAACCAAACCGAACCGGACACGAACCGGCACAGACCACCTCGGCTTGGGTCGAGCCACCAATTAGTGGCTCGGTTTTGGCCGAGCCACCAGATGGTGGTTCGCATATTTCGGCAGTTCCGGGCGTTGTTTGACTTTTTGTCGACGCCGTTTCGGACTTTGGTTTCCAAACTTGATGTGGTTTCGGTAGCTTCTTGATCACCTCTTTTTGCTTCAGCTTCTACGCTTCTCGCACGAGAAT
This sequence comes from Asparagus officinalis, assembly GCF_001876935.1. Taxonomy (NCBI): domain Eukaryota; kingdom Viridiplantae; phylum Streptophyta; class Magnoliopsida; order Asparagales; family Asparagaceae; genus Asparagus; species Asparagus officinalis. Next base: position 17,054,347 of record NC_033797.1, read on the forward strand.
CCGCGTGTGCGCAATCAAGGCGCGACGCTTCTGAATGCGCTCCTCGAGGGTTAAGCGGGTCCGTTTGGTTTGGATCCACTCATTCGCTATTGGTTTGGAGGAGAGACCATTTATTTTCTACTGGGGCACTCGGTACCTTCTGCGTTTTAGTTCTGCCTCATAGCCAATCCCATCAACAGGTTCTAAAGCCTTAGGAAATCGGCGCGCAAGTCGTTGGCACTGCCTTTGGCGTGCCCTCTTTGATAAAGTTGGCGCGGCTACATCGGTTATCTCCTTGATTGAGAAGGAGTCCAGATCTGTAAATCCGGCTTCATTGGAGGCCGGAGGGGTGTTGCAAAGTGCAGCTACCACAGCAAAGGGGGCTTTGATCTTCCTACGCTTGTGAGGGGCAGAAGATCTGGAGGAGGAGGTCGACAGATACTCCTCGAACTTCAGTTGGTCGAACTCGTACTCGACCTCTTTGTAAACCGGGATCCGGATCCGTGGTTGCTGCACGATAGCTTCGGCAGCGAAGCTATTGGCTCCCACTGTGGTCGCCAGCTTGTTTGGGTCAAAAATCGCTGTTTTCATTGTGATTGCATCTATTACAACTTTAATCGTTTACAATAAACTCAAATAAAAAGTTGATCTTTTTATAAGATCTCCTTATACAATGAAAATACAAAAGATACGACTCTTGTCAAACAGCGCAATGGACGTTTATCGCCCGCTGCTTGTGTGGGAACTTTGCCTATGCCGGGGACGTTAATATCCGTGGACCGCCACAGATCAGATCCGATTGACAGATTGGTGATCAAAGCTCTTACTTCACGAAGGAAGTAATCGCTGCAGCGATGATCTCGACCAAGCGAGATCACGGCTCTTCTCGAGATTTAAGACCAAGCTTAAATCCGGAGGAATAAGGGACGAGCCTCAGATCTCTCGAACTCCACTCTTTATTCACAGGAGATCGCCAAGATCTGCTAACCCTTGTTATAAATTCGTGGCTCCACTCTCCAATCAGATAGCGTTTCGCCCCCTTGATGTCCCTCTGGAGAAATGAGCACCCGAGCTCGTATTTATAAGCTTCGGAAGCGGATATTTTGATAAGAACGAGGGATTCCTCCTTATCTTTGGTTAATAACTGAATAACCACAATATCAGATCAGTTGGGACGCTCAGGAACAAACAAATCCCAAGAAAAACCGTCAAAACCGAAAAATTATCAAATCTGGCCGAACTGTCACCCACCGGTGGCTCGGCCTTGGGCCAACCCACTAGCCCGACCGGATCGTTTTGACGCAATCCGGTCGCCAGTGTTCGCAGGAAAAATCGTGTCTTTCTTCATTATTGATTCCATTGTTATCTTTAAATAACAACTTTTTGAGTTATAAAGATCCGGTCTTTTTATAAGATCCGGTTACAACGAAATCAAAAATAAAGAAAAAGATTACAACTTTCTCCTTTTATCGAACAAATCGCGAGCTCCTGTTTGCGGTCACTCGCTTTGTGGGTTCTTTGCCTGTGCCGGGGTTTATCTGTGGACCATCGCGAGATCTAGATCCAGTCGGATCTACGCAGTACGACGGGTATTATTTCACCAAGGAAATAATAGCCGGGGAGGATTAGTTCACCAAGGAAATAATTGTCCAAATCTCGGGATCAAAGGCCAAGCTTTGATCCGGAGTATGCCTGCGTAGATCTGAGATCCGGTCCTCTCGAACACCTGCCTTATTTAGCGTTGACGATCGCCGAGCACCAGATCTGGATGAACAAGTCCTCGAAGTCCCAAAGCTTGGATCTTTTTAAGTTCTGAGTCTTGAATCCAGCAGGGCTTCGCCTCTCCAAATTTTCCAACCTTCTTGAAATGAAACAAGGGGGGCCTATTTATAGGCTCCCTTTACTGTGCCCGGGCACAGATCTGGCCGGCCACCTCAGGGTGGCTCAGCTTTGGCCGAGCCACCCTGAGGTGGCTCGGCCTTGGCCGAGCCACCCTAGGGTGGTTCGGTTCGGGCCGAGTTCCCCCAGGTGCGCTGGTTTTGTCGTTTTCCGTTGTT
>NC_033797.1:17056392-17087966 GCF_001876935.1 Asparagus officinalis
CGAATGGATGCATTCCGTTGCTCGCGTGCGATTCGTTGACCTCGTCGCCTCGTCACTCGATGGTTTGTCGAATCACCGCGCCGAGCTATGCCAAGGGACTTATAAGCAATTTTACATGCCTACAGATACCCCCTCCAAAGTATTTCAGCCTCGTTCTTTTATAGAAGAGTCTGGAATACTTTAGATATGATTGTCCCAACCTTCAGTCGGTGTAACGGGACCTTGGAATGGCTTCTGTTCTTGATTCCTTCAATCCTTCAGGCTATTCGGTGCTTTGTCGAATATCTGAAAGGGTTTCGGTGTTGCATTTATTGTCTGACCATTGTCGGAATTTCGAATTTGAAGTCGGTTCCTAATTTTCTGATCTTTAGCTCGTGCTTGTTGGTTCAACATAGAACTGATCATCGATTGTTGCCCCTGCCGCTAGGCGGAAGAGATTAGCCCGCAAGCCGCATGTAGTTTCACGAGTATCGGATATGGATTTAGCCGGTGACGACCCTGCTAGTGATGGAGGTAACATCTATCCCATAGACTAGCCTCTTGATCATTCAGAACTTTGATTCACGCTTTTCCATTTCTATATAGGAGAGCGTGGGGAGAGCGAGATGAGTCCTGATCCTGTTTTTCACGATTCTATATCTTCTGGTGAGCCCGACTCACCGCGCCAGGTAGAAAGGCCTGCAGAAGCTGGTGACATTAGGGAGACCGTCGATGTAGGACCCGGTTCGATGAATCCAGGTACATCTACCATTAACAATACACAAAGGCGTTGAATGATTTGGAATTTGTGCATTCCCTGATTGTCTCTATACTTCTTGCTCTTTTAGATAATTCACAGGAGGCAAACGTGGATTTTGGGAATAGAGAGGCTGACGCACCCATAAGAGGTAACTTATTTCTATTGGTCGTAATCTCTTTATTCTCCTTTCGTACTTATATTCTCTTGTGTCAGATTTCTCGACTGATGATTTTGACGAGGAAGGCTTGCTTGTGGACACTCCTATGCTCCACTTCATGTATGGTTCTCCTCAAATTGATGACCAGTTGCCTGGAGATGTATTTCCTGAGTCTACGCTCCCTAAGAATCCCGAGGATGGTTTTTCTGAAGGTATGTAGCTCTTCTCAAGTTAATTATAGGACCAGTCAATTTTTGACTAATGCAACTATAATATGATGCATCTGAGAATTCTATTTTGTATTTGACAGGAGCTTTTGTCGAGACTGATTCTGTTGAGCCGGTTGTGGGACCAACTACACCAGTTGATACACCCCCAGCCGTTACACCTCCACCACCCCCAGTGATTCAAGGGGAAGAAGGTATAACTTGAGCAACTGAGGAATGTCATTCATTTCTTCATCAAGGCTTTTGACGGATTTCTCCTTTTTGTGTAGGGCTTTCTTCTCGGCTTCACGTCCTTGTGAAGGAGTTGTTATCAGATAGCGACCCAGAAAAGATTGTCATCTGTATAGAGATCCGTTCCTTCTTCTCCTTTGTGAATGCTATGATTGACAAGCTCTTCCACGGCTGACTTTCCCTTCACCAGTTCAAGCCATTCCTTGATCTTAAGATAAATTCAATAAGAGATGCAGGGTGCCCAGATCTGGCGAAGTCTATTGTTGATGATCTTGACTGCCTAGAGCGTGAGCTTCAGATGTTTCGTGAGCTCCGGGATGCAGGTGCCTCCTCATTCATCGCTGCCGAGTTGGATACTCACTTACAGACATGCTTCTCAGCTTCATGTCCTCGTTAAGGAGTTGTTATCGGGGAATGACCCTGAGAAGATCATCATCAGCGTAGAAGTCCGCTCTTATTTCTCCTCCCTGACTGTTATAATTGGCAAACTCCTCCACGACGGACTTTCTCTTCGCCAATTTAAGCCCTACCTCGATTCCAAGATAAATTTGATTAGGGACATAGGATGTCCGGATCTGGCGACGGCTATGGTTGATGACCTTGATCGCTTAGAGCGTGAGCTTCAGATGTTTCATGAGCTCCGGGATACAGGTGCCTCTTCATTCGTTGCTGCCGAGTTGGATGCTCGCTTACAGACATGGCGCAGTACTCGGATGGTTGCCGAGCTCGAGATTCAGGTGCAGCGGGGCCGAATAGATCGAGTTGAGGCTGACCTTGCCACTAGATCATCTTCACTTGATGAGCTTGATTCTCAGATAGATCAGCTCCGGCGAGAACTCCGTGAGAAGGAGGACGCGAAGATGCACGTTCAGCAAGCACATGCTGCTTTATCTGATGAGCTGAAGTCCTTGAAGCAGACACTGGCTGAGACAGAGGAGGTTGCTGTGAGGACTTTAGCCGCGAACGAAGAGTCTGTCAGAGCTGAGTTGCAGGAGGAGCTTAGACGCTCTTATGATGAGAAGCTGTCTGAATTCAGTCAGCAGGTTCTTAGCCATGGGCTTGATGTATGATTTTATTTGCTGAAAACCTTGACATTTGATTCTCTTTAGTGGACCTGATTTTTGTCTTTATCTTTATTATGATTCCTCATTCCGTTTGAAATGATTGACCATAATACTCATAGGATTTTTGGCAAACCCTCAGCCATCAACGGATTTGATTAGCCTTTACCGACTACCGTTTGAGTCGGGCTAGCATGCGGATTGTCTAAATCCGTTCCGCATGTAACGTTGTGCTAAGAGAGTGAATTCTCTTAGACTTTGTGCTATGATGTTGAATACATAGGCTTCGCCATTGTTACGGGAATAGGCTACCCGGCGACACGTGTTAGGTGTTGACTTTAGGATTTTTGGCTAACCCCCAGCCTTCAACGGGTTTGATTAGCCTTTACCGACTACCGTTTGAGTCGGGCTAGCATGCGGATTGTCTAAATCCGTTCCGCATGTAACGTTGTGCTAAGAGAGTGAATTCTCTGAGACTTTGTGCTATGATGTTGAATACATAGGCTTCGCCATTGTTACGGGAATAGGCTACCCGGCAACGTGTATTAGACGTTGACTTATCCCTACTTAGGCTTCGGGATAAAATTCCCCAGAATCGAACTCTGGTGTCTTTTTCTTCGGAGAAAGACTAAACCGGCGACGCGTGTTAGGCGTCGGCATATCCTTTCTTAGGATTTGGGATGAAATTCCCCATGCGTGTAAGGCATGGATTTTGGTGTTACTAATAACAACCTACCACAATGTTGAATATGTGAACGGGTGTTTTTTTTGACGGTTAAGAACTAACCGGCAGCGCGGGTTAAGCGCAGACTTATCCTTGCTTAGGTTTCAGGATAGAATACCCCAGAATCGAACTCTGGTGTCTTTTTCTACGGAAAAAGACTAAACCGGCAGCGCGTGTTAGGCGCAGACTTATCACTGCTTAGGATTCGGGATAAACTTCCTAGACTGGAATTCTAGTGTCTTTTTCAATCGGTGAAAGACTAAGCCGGTAACACGTGTTAGGCGTTGACTTATCCCTACTTAGGATTCGGGATAAAATTCCCTGTACCTGTGAGGCATAGATTTTGAGAGTTGAAAAAGGTGGTGTCTTCTCTTGGGGCGAAGATGAACCCGAAATGGGAGAGGAAGAATTTTATATTCTATCTCCCGACACTAAAGAAGAAGAATTTTATATCCTATCTTTAGCTGAAAAGGAGACTCGAGGTGGGATCTCCACCCCAGAATCCGGAAAGGTGAAACTAAGAGTGAGATCTCCACTCCGAGAATCGAAAAGATTCAGATAACCCTAACTGTCGGAAGGTTTGATTACCGAACTAAAGATGAATTTCTCGTTTATCGAGAGTGAATTATGGTTTTGACCCTAACTGTAGGAAGGTTTGGCCAAATGGGAGTTTGAGGTGACCCTAACTGTAGGAAGGTTTGATCACTCGATTTGAAAGTGGACCTCTCGTTCATTGGAGGAATCGAGAGGGGATTTTGACTGTGGTCCTAACTGTAAGAAGGTTTGACCAAGTGGGTGTTTTGAGACAATCCTAACTGTAGGAAGGTTTGATCGCTCAATTTGTGGACCTCTCGTTCATTGGGGGAATCGAGAGGGGATTTTGACTGTGGTCCTAACTGTAAGAAGGTTTGACCAAGTGGGTACTTTACGTCCAGACTCTAACAGAGAGAGTGTTGAGTGCACAGACACGGTGAGAATTTGAATGAGAGTTCTTATTCATTACATTGTTGTGGTTTTGGGAACTTCCCGTTACATAAATCGTCCACCCCCAGTTTCCTCTGCGGAACTGGTTCGGACCTCTGCGGAACTGGTTCGGATATTATTCTCAGTTACCTGACCGGGTTATCCTTAAGAATATTAGCGTAATATTCCTCAGGAACTTCCCGTCAAAAGTGGGAAACAGTTTAGACTCATATACCTATTGGAGTATGCAGGGAGCAGTTTAACCTCATGCACCTGTTGGAGGATTGAGAAACAGTTTATACTCATATACTCTGTGGAGTCTTGCCGTTCTTATTTGGCTTATCTGAGCGATATGACGCCGGCTTCAACCAAGGTCTGAATGCTATTCTTGAGAGCAAAACAATCCTTGGTGGGATGAACGACCCTCCTGTGGTATGCACAGTACTTCGGGTCCGTAGTGTTGTCAGTTTCCTCCTGATTTGTGATAGGTGGTAGCTTGATCTTGTTACCTTCAAGGAGGGATTCGAAGATGGCTGGAACGTCTTCGTCCTTGAAGGAATACTCTCTTTGGAGTCTCGGACCCGAAGTCTTTTGCTGCCTTCGGGATTGCTGTTGTGACGCTTGATTAGCACCACCAGTATCTTGCCCTTACCACGGGAGGCGAAGTTAGAATTCGGAGGCTTAGTTGTTGATTAACCCCTCTCGGCTTTCTTCCTTCGGAGGAATCGCTCAGCTTGCTCCCCGCGCACCTTCAAGTCTTTCCAAGTGTCAGACGGTGCTGTTCCCATTGCTTCCAATACGTCCAATGCAAGGTTGTTGTGGCAAGTCTGTAGGATGAACTCCTCAGTGATCGGGTCCCGACAATTCATCGCCTTGTTCCGGAACCTTTTGACGAAGGTGTCGACTAACTCCCCGTCCTTCTGCTTCTCATCCAGCAACGATCCAATAGATATTTCGGTGTCGTCGTCGAAGAAGTTGGTGAGGAACTTAGTCTTCATATCGTCCCAGCTATTCACGCTACCTGGCTTGAGGCGGCGATACCAATCGAAGGCGGCTCCGCGAAGAGTGCCAACAAATGACCGTACCATCAGAGGCTCATTGCCGGAGATTACCCCCAGGTGCGATTTGAAGTAAATCAAGTGCTGAGTGGGTGAACCCTTCCTATCAAACGGCGTGAAGTTAATTAGGTTGAACTTCGTCGGATATGGGATCGATTCCCACTCTCTCGGGTATGGACAAGGAATGCCAGTCTTCTTTATCTCTTGAGCGGAAATCAACGTATTGATTTTGCTCTCGAGATTTTTGATTTTCAGACTTTCACCCGAGTTTTCGTCAGCACGATTCTGAGGTGGAAGCGTGGTGTTGTGACTAGCATTCTCGTTACCACCCCCTGCATTGACGGGAGGATTATTGGCATTACGAGCTTCATTTGTATCCTCGTCTTCCTGATGAACTTGGTTGTGATGACTTGGTTCGCCTTGCTGGTTCGTCAATGCTTGGATTTGTTGGTCATGCATTTCTCTCATGTTTTGCATGGCCATCTGCATTTCGTGCTTGAAGCTCTCTTGCTGTTTAGCCATGGCTTCCTCGAGCATTTTGGCCACTTGTTCCGCGCTTATCATCAGTGATTCGCGGGGTTGCCCTTCACTGGAGACTGTATTATCCGATGCAACCGCAGAGCAGGCATCCGATTCTTCATATTCGGAAGGTAATCTTGTCCGAACCCTACCATAAGTTCCTCGCTTGATGGCTCCGGACTGTAGACGGGTTACACGCCGGGACGCTTCCAGAAACGACTTGAGATTAACCTGTGTCGATGTCTCCTTGCTGGTCATATTAGTGGTGACCTTCGGGAATTCTCCGTCTTCAATCACCGTTCTCCTTCGTCGGAAACGCCTATGTACTCAGACAATACCGCCCGAATGAGCTTGGAACAGGGGCATTGAGTTTCTAATCCTCGAGGACTCCTCTTTCTGGTTTTCCTCGTGCTCCCATCTCGATAGTACAACTCATCGGTTTGAAGGTCTGGGTAATCTATCGCGTGTCGGCACGATTTCTCAGGTATAACGTCATAGTCATCACCAGACGATAATGTTTCCTTCTGAGAGCGAATTACCTTCTTCGGACTTTCGAGAGTCACGCGTCTCGAAACGCGCCTTTGTGGGCGCGAATTCTCGACGGGCTCCTGAACTTCAATGCGCAAAGTAGTGCGCTTGGTTGCCCTGATTTCCTCGTCATATTGAGGGTTGTGGCGACCCCCATCATGTTGATTCGTTCGGGGCTTTCTTAGTGGGCCCAAACGTCCTTGGATTGGAATTTTTCTTCGCTCCTCGGTAAGTGGATCGAGGCGCTCCAAGACTGACTTCCTTTTCTGGGATGGTCCTGCGGGATCTCCCGGAGCAGTTGTGGAAATCATCGGCGGTCTGGATTGATTCGCCGGAGGTTGAACTTTCGGAGGCTGCAGTTGTTCCTCCTTAGTCTGAATCGCTGCTTCAGACTTCGGTCTCCAAGTTTTACGGGTTGATGGCGGCTTCTTGGCCACCTCTTGGACTTGAGCTCGTGCCTGCGCTGACATTGCGCGGCGCTTGCGAATGCGCTCCTCAAGCGTCGAACGATTCCGTTTGACCCGGACCCATTCGCTCGTTGGCGGCTTGGAGGAACTGCCATTCATCGGTGGTTGAGGCTGTTTGCCTCTCCTGTTCTTCAGATCCGCGTTGTAGCGGATTTCGTCGGTTGACTCCATCGCTTTTGCGAATTCTCGGGCCAAGCGTTGGCGTCGCTTTTGGCGAGCTCTCTTTGAGAGAGTCATCACTTCTTTGGTGACGGAGGGATTGACAGAAATAGGCCTGCCCTGGTTGGAAGTTGGAGGAATCTCACCCGATGCGACTTTGGCATCAAACGGGGCGAGATCTTCGTTGGTGTTTTCTACATCTTCACACCAACGAGCTTTTCTCCTAGAGGAGAACTTCTTGGACTTCTTGGACTTGTGAGGGGAGATAGATCCGGACGAGGACACGTACTCCTCGAACTTGGTTTGGTCAAACTCATACTCGACCTCCTCCATGACCGGGATTGAGATCCGCGGCTACGACGTTACGATCTCGGCAGCGAGATCGGCGGCTCCCACTGTGGTCGCCAGATTGTTCGCGGGAAAAATCGTGTCTTTCTTCATTATTGATTCCATTGTTATCTTTAAATAACAACTTTTTGAGTTACAAAGATTCGGTCTTTTTATAAGATCCGGTTACAACGAAATCAAAAATAAAGAAAAAGATTACAACTTTCTCCTTTTATCGAACAAATCGCGAGCTCCTGTTTGCGGTCACTCGCTTTGTGGGTTCTTTGCCTGCGTCGGGGTTTATCCGTGGACCACCGCGAGATCTAGATCCGGTCGGATTTACGCAGTACGATGGGTATTATTTCACCAAGGAAATAATAGCTGGGGAGGATTAGTTCACCAAGGAAATAATCGTCCAAATCTCGGGATCAAAGGCCAAGCTTTGATCCGGAGTATGCCTGCGTAGATCTGAGATCCGGTCCTCTCGAACACCTGCCTTATTTGGCGTTGACGATCGCCGAGCACCAGATCTGGATGAACAAGTCCTCGAAGTCCCAAAGCTTGGATCTTTTTAAGTTCTGAGTCTTGAATCCAGCAGGGCTTCACCTCTCTGGGTGGCTCGGCCTTGGCCGAGCCACCCTGAGGTGGCTCGGTTTCGGCCGAGCCCCTCAGGGTGTTTGGGTTCCTGTCATTTTGTCGTTGTTCCCGTTTTGTCCGTGATTCGGTTGTGCGGTTGATTTGTCTGGACTCGATTTGTTGACCTGATTTGGCAGTAAATCCGATCCTTGACTTGGCAGTAAATCCACTTCTGAGTTCGATTCATCCGAGTTCGCTCTTGTTTGGATGACTCGTTGACTCCCCGAACCGTTGGCTTGATTCCGCACGCGAATGGATGCATTCCGTTGCTCGCGTGCGATTCGTTGACCTCGTCGCCTCGTCACTCGATGGTTTGTCGAATCACCGCGCCGAGCTATGCCAAGGGACTTATAAGTAATTTTACATGCCTACAGCCAGAGGCTTTTTTGGTTTTCTCGGGTTTGACTCGTTTCGTCGTTACGCGTATTTCATCGTTTTATTGATCTGTACACTATTTTGGTGGCCGATGAGCGTGCGGGCTACTTGGTGGTGGTCGGTGAGCACGCGGGCCACTTGGTTCGCTGATTTAGTGGCTGATGAGCGTGCGGGCCACTTGGTGGTGTCCGGTGAGCACGCGGGCCACTTGGTTCGCCGATTTGGTGGCCGATGGGCGTGCGGACCACTTGATGGTGGTCGGTGAGTGCACAGGCTATTCGGTTCGCCGTTTCGCTTCATGTGTTCATCTGCGTTGGATAATCCACTTAGACTTAGATAATGGCGTTCATCACCTTCTCTTTGTCTCGAGCTGTATTCGGGGACCTATAGGCAATTTTTGACGCCTAGAGACACCACCAAAGCCGAAGAAAAGAACAGACTTGAATTGGGCATGGAAGGAATAAGGCCACCTGATAGGTTCAAGCCATGAAGTCCAGAAGCTAATTGATCAATCCCCATGGTTGGTGTGAATGAAGAGAACAAGGCACGAGGAAGATATGACTGCGGTGACGTCCAAAACGTTGTTGTGGACGTGGGGAACGTTTGTTGATTGTGCAAAAGAGAGTATAGAATATTTAATTCACCGATGGAGGGTGTGGGAGGCATCGACAGAGGTAATGAAGTCGTGAAAGGTTGAGTTGTCTCGGAAAAGACATAGGAGAGCGGGATTGATGTTGCCGAAATTGGATTGTCCGATGGAATTGGAGTCGTCGAGGCCAGAGATGGAATTAGAGTCGTCGGGATCAATGTGGAAGAAATAGGGAAGGAGGAAGTTGGATTCCCTGAGAAGCTCAAAGAAGATGAAGTCAAAGTTGAGATGATTGTTGTACTCGAGGAAGATGACGTCGAAGAAGATGAAGTCATGGAGGATGATGCTAAGAACGCCATGAGTTGTTGGGATTGCTACAGTTTCAGAGCTCTCTCGGGTGAATAGTACATGCTGCAATGAACAATGCTCTCGGGCGATGAAACAATGCTCTCAGGAGAAAGATGGCTAGGGTTTTACTGGATCTCTGATACCATGTGAAATACTATGAAAAAGAGAAGAGAGATGGCAGAGGAATTAGGGTTTCGGCATACCTAATAGAGGAGCCGATATCTATATTTATATGAGGTAATTTACATATTACATATATACCCGTTTGGTGGAAAATTTGTAATAAGAAAATGAAAGAATTGAATTTGATTTATTCCCTCTAACAGACTTAGAAAAAGAATGTTTACAATTCTCTCAACCTCAATTACAATTTAAATTTCCTGATTACAAAAGAGAAGAGAATTGATGCGAATTCTCTCCTTTGTTTAAGTCTGGGTTCTTCACGGTAGCAATGAGATGCCTCCCTCGAATGCTCGTGTCGAGTTTGCTTCTCGTTGACGATCCGAACGTCTTGAACTCGTGGAACACGGTTGAACCCTCTTGATTGATGTCAAGGATAACTTGCATGACAAGTTTGAAACTCTGAACGAGTTGATAACTCAGAGCGAGTTTAAACTCTTGAAAAAGAGTTGATTTAAACCGAAAATCGGTTAATAGCCCAGGATGAAAGCTCTCTGTTGTTGAACGTCGATGAAGGATGAACGCCGATCTCCCCCTTTGAGATTTTATGCCAGAAGTCTCTCAATGGTCTCCGATCTTGATCTACCCAAAAAAGATCCTCCTGAACTCTCCTGAATTTTAAGGTATTTATAGGGGATTAAGGGGTGCAACCGCCCCCTTAATTCGCTCCTAAGTGGGGTTGTAATCTCCTCAAATCGTGGGAAACGATTTTGGAACCGTTCAGCTCATGTTTGAAAGAGTCAAACGTCAAAAATGGCATTCTGGGCCCGAACTCTGCGTTTTAGAACTGAAACGCATAGTTGGGCATATTTTGGCGGCTAAGGACACACAAGTCGCTCTGCATTTTGAGTCTGAGACGCAGGAATGAACTCTGTGTTTGGATCTGGAATGCAGAGTTGAGTTCTGCGTTTTGGGCTGAAAATGCAGTAATGAAGTCTGCGTTTGGATGTTACAACGCAGTGAAGATCTCTGTGTTTTGATGTTACAACGCAGGGAGGACCTCTGTGTTTTTTGATGTTGCAACGCAGGGAGGACCTCTGCGTTTTGATGTTGAAACGCAGGTCTGACCTCTGCGTATTGATATGAAGAGACCATCAATTTGTGGTATCTTTTACTAGAGCGTTGCAAATATCATCATCTTGTAATCTTCTTCTTGGCTCTTTGAAAATATGAGAGTCGTCAGATTGCAACTTCCGATGTTGATTGTGAAGGCTGTTGATTAGAGCTTTCATCAGTTGTTACGAAGGTCGTCAGATTATAACATTCATCGATCTACGTGAAAGTTTTTAAATTATAGCCTTCTGGAAGCCGTCAAATTATAACTTCTATCATCGGTGTTTGATGGGGATCAGCTATCTGCAGTGATTTTTAGACAACCTACAATACCCTTTATGTATTACAATTGCTCTATTACATCTGCAGTGATTTTTAGACAACCTACAATACCCTTTATGTATTACAATTGCTCTATTGTTATCGTTGTCGAGACTATCGTGTCGCAACCGAAGATCAAAATCTCGGTTGATTCACCGGTCGAGTACGAGTTCGACGAAGCCAAGTTCAAGGAATATTTCTCCTCGTCTTCATCAAAATCATCCTCTCCTTGCAAATGCAAAAAGATATTATCTTTGAAGGAGGCATATTCACTGATGAAAGGTACAAGTGACTCCTCTCTAATTAAGAAGTTATCCAATCAAGGTACGCCAACTCTGACGAAGAGGGCTCGTCAGAGACGACGCCAACGCCAATCTCATTAAATCGCTAAGGCATTAGAACAAGTTGACGGGGTTCAATATTATGCAAACTTGGAGTCTAGGAGGCGTCAAGCAACCGAATCACTTCAACAACGTGTTATTGACAAATCCTCCAAGCCATCGACGGAAGAATGGATCTTTATCAAAAGGAATCGTTCAACCCAGAAGGAACGAATCCAAAGGCGTTGTGCACGTGCTACACACACTCGTATCCTTTTGCAAAAGGCACAAGGCATGAAGAAGGAAGAGGTGGCCAAAAAACCACCAAAACCACGCTAAGTCTGGAGGCTAAAGTCCAAAACGGCATAAAAAACAACTCCAACAGCAGCTGAAAAGATCAGAAATCCCGAGTCACTTCAGGGTGACTCGGCCAAGCGCGGGTCACTCTAGGTTGACTCGGCCAAGTGCGGGTCACTCCAAGGTGACTCGCGCCAAGCCCGAGTCACCTCAAGGTATCCCGTGCCTAATTCGCCTCCCGTAGCCGTTTCTTGGCTTTCGTCAATCCTCGTTCCTATTCTAGTTAATCCCGTACCTCCAGAGAAGTCTCATGACAGTGTTGACCTATTGAAATTCATGGTTATGACGGCGGTCCATCTTGGTCCTTCACACGAAGATCGTGGCAAAGCTCCGATGGATAAAACCCGAGTAGTTCCTCAGGCTAGGGTTAGTACAAACACTCCCGTCAAGCCAAAGGCCGATCAAAGGTGTTCTGTCACCTCCAAACAAATTAGGGCACCTCATTGTATATGTTCGTGCATCATGCACAAGAGGACTCCTGGCATTGATTTCCTGGGGGTTCGTATTGAAACCCAGGAGCCCGTTAAGGTTCCACGCTCGTAAGGGGATGATCCTAAATGTGTAACTCCTGATGTGACCTTGGATCGTTCAAAGGTAACAACAATTCGTCCCGAGAATATCAACAAGGTTCTTCATCCCCAAAAGCAAATGTGTCCGTCAAAAGACAATGTTATACTTGGGGCATCACACTAACAAGCGATGGATTACTCCAATGAGTTGCACCATCAGGCTGGGGGTGTGAATATATATATATAATATAATTTGTTTATGTAATTTCTATAAGTATTTACAATTTGTTTATGTATAATATGTGAATGACATGAATATTTTGGGCTACTTAGTCTAGTGATAAAATTTAGGAGTTTGGAAAGAAATATATAATATAATTTGTTTATGTAATTTCTATAAGTATTTACAATTTGTTTATGTATAATATGTGAATGACATGAATATTTTGGGCTACTTAGTCTAGTGATAAAATTTAGGAGTTGTTCAAATCCTATCCACAACATATATATTTAAAGGTCTTTGATTGGGTCTTGGGGCTCTTTGAATTCTACAATTTTTTTTTAATTTTGTTTGTTTCTATAAAATGTATAATTAATTTATATCATTTTAAATTCTATAATTTTTATATTTGTAAATTACATAATTATAAATGATTAATAAAATAATTTTTTTATCAAAATTGTGTTTATTTTTTGCGTTGTTTTTTTGAAAATTTAAAAAAAAAGTTTAAAAAACAAAGAAAACCGGCCCGGTTCGGGGCAACCGGGCCCGGGTCCGGGCTCCGGTTTTGCCCGGCCCCGATGGACAGGCCTAATTACGGGTATTGATAAATAAGAATTGCATAAGCTGGATTATTGCTTAAGAATCGAATCCTAATTAAATGCACGTATGATGTCTCTTCTACCTATACTCTGTTCATGGTATTAGTGAAGCACCCAAAAAAAAGGAAAAGAAGGAAACAAAAATACTTAAATCGTTCAACTAGTATAACACAACGAAGCTGGTAGATAAGCCTTCTTGCATTGACTTTCCTGTATAAAGTCGTTCTTTTGACTATACAAAAAAAAAGGGAAAAATGTGTCGAGGCCCAAAAAAAAGAAACGGAAAAAATGTGTCAAGGCAAGAAAAAAAGAAAGCTCTTATGATCTAGCCCCCTAAAGTTTTTCCCATATGCTTTAACCCCAAAAGCACCAATAAATTGTGATATAGCCCATTTTCACACTCTCACAAATATTAACCCCAAAAGTTTCGAAAATAACCCCTCCCCTTCTCTTCTTCTTCTTCTTCTTCTTCTATGTGTCTTTCTTCTCCTCCTCACTCCTAACTGCTCCTTTCTCCTCTTCTTCTCCCCTAACCTTACCTTCCCCCCAAACCTATACCCTTAACCCTTTACCCAAAAACTGATGCGCGTTTTCTCCCCCCTCTCTCTTCTCTCGCTCAGACTTATGTAAGCTCAAGAGAACAAAAAAAACCCTAGATTTGAACTCAACCCTGCACAAGATCCCTCAAAAGTTTGTTAAAAAAGTGGAAAATGACCGAAAACCAATTCGAAGAAGGGTGAAGGAGACAACACCCACTTCGAAGTTGTTCATCGTCGGCGTCCCTCGGATCCGACGACAAAAGAAGGCTCTTCCAGAATCATTCGCCTCCCCCTCTACATTGTTATCCCCCGTCGGTGGTTCTTCTTCTCCGACGTCCGCCTCATCTAAGAATGAGGACAATAACGAGACAACAGTGACTATATTGCCCATGAAAAGAGGACCAAATTTTATCCACCAGACTCTTACGCTTGTGACTTTATTTGCATGGTGGCGTTAGGCGAGAAGGCTATATTCTCAATGTTAAGTACTATAACAAGCTTTTCTGAATTAAAATTTGATGTGTCTGAAAGACTGAAAGTATCTCAAAATGCTTTATCATTGATATATAAATCTGAGAGGCACCCGAATTTGAGTTTTTTTGTTGATAATGAAGATGATTTGAAGTGCACACTAGAGCATAATCGAAATAGTGGTTATATGGAGATTCATATGCAAGTTGTTGTTATTATAAATGTTCTATTTTTGAAAGAAAAAAAACAGAAAGTTCTAACTGAAATGTAAGTAATTAATAAACTCTTTTTAAATTTTGGCTTTGTGTGATGTTATTTTTGTGATTTCAGATTCCATAGCATAGACGAATAATAAAGGTTAACTTTAATGTTTACATGTTAATTCTTCCAGTTATGTGTTAAGTATCACATCTATCTGTTTTTTTACCAGAACATGTTAAATTTTAGGGTTTTCTGTTGACTATCATAGTTATATGTTGACTTTTAACTGAACATGTTAACTTTCCTCCTAGTCTGTTAACTTTCACCCAAACCTGTTAACTTTCATTGCTTTGTGCTTTGGTGCTTTGTGTTAACTTTCACCCAAACCTGTTAACTTTCATTGCTTTATCTTTAATAAAGCACATGGAAATTTTTTCAAAGGGTTGGGCCACAAGAGCTTTCTTTTTAGGGGCCGTTTGTTTTTAGTTTTTTGAGATGAAAAGAAGAGGAAAGCTGCCACAGTTTTGACAACTGTGGCAGCTTTCCTTCATTTTCATGGTAAAAAAAAAAGTTCCAAACGGGCCTTAAGGGGCCTTGGCCCTTGTCACGGTTCTCCAAAAGAAAAAGGAAAAAGATTATTTTCTTATGGGTGCATTATTAATGATAGGGGTTTTTGCATTTAACCCCTAATTTTTGCATAATCACTTCATGGGGAAAATTTATCGACCCCCTAATATCGACACTTAATTGTTTATTAATCTACAACATTTATACCCTTCGACGAACTATCTGTTGCTATGCCCTTCTCTTTTTACCCCCTCTCGCCTTCACTCAAGTCAAACACCTTTTCTCTACTCCAGCAAAATCACTCCTAATCCCGCTTTCTTCTCTTCCTCAGAAATGGCCGAGGATCTTGAGCTCGCTGGAGACGAAGACGAGCTCCAAATATTATCTAATAACATCAGCAATCACAAAATCTCCCTTGACATTGAGCTTGATTCCGCTAACCCAGTAACCAGGTTCTTTTCTTTGCTTTGATGTGTGGCAACAAATGTCAAAATTAGGCAGATGGGCTACTGATATTTAAAAGTTTACTCAACCCTTGCACACGTCTCTGCCATTGATGTTGCTTGTTTAGATCGAAGTCATTGTTCCTCAATTTTACAGATATTTTTAGCAAAGAACCATCTTTTGGCAGAGCGATGAGTACCCTTTTCATGAATTGAGAATTTGGGCTTTCCTAAAAGTGAAGTTACCTCTTTTACTCTCTTTTTTTTAACTGCCAATTGTTTGTACTCTCCCATTGATTGGACACAGAAGTTGATAGCTCCTCAACTAGCCTTCATGTATTCCTTTCAACAGCCAGTCTTCATGTAGTTTTTCTCCTAAAGCTCCTTTTAACAACCAGTCTTGGTGTATTCCCTTCAACAACCAGTCTTCATGTATTTCTTCTTCTAAAGCTCTCTCTCTCTCTCTCTTCCTCTCTCTGTCTGAAGACACTATATAACATTTAGTTTTCTGGGTTTTTACTATAAACAAAATCAGTGATGGGAACTGACAGGAATCAGAAATGGAGGCTGGTGCTTGTGCTGATTTTGGGGCAGCTACTTTCTCTCTTTCTTGCAGTTGCTAGCTTCACTTCTTCTTATATAGCAGATTTGGGTAAATCTCTCCTCAAATGCCCATCATCATATAAAGCTCTCTT
Source organism: Asparagus officinalis (assembly GCF_001876935.1). NCBI lineage: Eukaryota > Viridiplantae > Streptophyta > Magnoliopsida > Asparagales > Asparagaceae > Asparagus > Asparagus officinalis. The sequence goes on from NC_033797.1 coordinate 17,071,979, forward strand.
ATATTCATTGGACAAATTTTCAAAACCAACCTATTTACAAATTTAATCGCAGAAAATAACCTATTTCAGATTTAATTGCAAAAACCGACCTGGTTTCAGCCCTGGAGCTGAAACCAGGTCGGTTTTTGAAAAATTTTATCCGAAACTTCACGGGAGTTGAACTCCCGTGAAGTTTCGTAGTTCAAAATTTTTTTTTTGTACTGGGAAACTTCACGGGAGTTCAACTCCCGTGAAGTTTCGAAAGTTTTTTCACAAAAACCGACCTGGTTTCAGCGCCAAGGCTAAAACCAGGTCGGTTTTTGCAATTAAATCTGAAGTGGGTTGTTTTCGCGGCAGAAACTAATGGTAATCCTTGATTTTTTTTTTTTGGCTAATTCGGAATACTATTATTGATTTCTGAGTTGGTCAGTATTATTAGATTTTACTTCGACTTCTGATATTAAAGGAAAATGACTGTAATGTTTTTGGGTCTGCAGGTTCCTTGGTATTGGTATATCATCTTGGCCATCATTGATGTACAAGCAAACTATCTATGTAAGCACACATTTCATTTCTTCTCGTTGTTTATGGTAAAAGTTTTTGGCACGACTTTATTGCAACTGTGAAATAATTGAAAATAGTCCGGTGGCTTTTCATTTTAAGAAGTGCAATTTTTTTGTTTACTAGTTTCTTTATGACACATTGTATGAGTTCAACCTCATAAGTATTTTATGATAGACTAGAGAAATATATCATAAAAATGAAATGTTAAAGTTGCTTTCCCCTTTTAAATTTTGTTATAAGACTTTTTACCTTATTGTGCTTGTTTGGGCTATGCTTTGGAGTCTAGTTTTTCCCCCAATCATGTGTTTGTGGCCTTGCTGTTAGCCAGCAGCCTCCAGCAACTATTGTTGAATTTTAATTAAGTGACGGGCCCCACTTATTTAATATTCCACCGAAAGTTGCTGTGACGTTTGAAAACTAAAAAGGTGGCGGGTCTTATCAATAAAATATTATTAGTGACGGGTCTCACAAATAATATTTTATTTATGCATAGTATTTCCCAAATACTATAAATAATGTCAAAACTCTTCAGGAAAAATCATCCCAGAAACAACTCCTCGTATAGAAAAGTGAGAGAAAGAAAAGATAGAGAGTTTTTTCTTAATATCAAGGAGAGAGTTTGTGAGAATACTTGGAATATATCTTGATCAAGAGAGAGTGTTCTCTTTGATCTAATTCTTTTGGAATATAAAAGAACTAGGCGTCGTTTTTGCACCGTGGAGTAGCTCCGGAAGAGTGAACCACGTCATATCTGTGAGTATTGTGATTGAATTTGTGTTTTTATTCTGTAATTCCAAAATCATTTAGGTGTGTATTGCGTCTCCGTTCGAGGCGTTCTTGTTGACGTATACCCTAACAACTGGTATCAGAGCCTGACTTAGAGTATATATATCTGCTTATCGTATGCTCTGTGGCTGTCACTAAAAGTGGATTATTCACATCATAAAATAAGTTAGATTATCATTTACTCTTTAAAAGTACTGAGCACTATTCACGAGTACGGTACTATTCATAAGTATTATTACTATTCACAAATACGGTTTGTGAAAAGACGGAATCTTTCGCCATGGGAGACAATAGGCTTTGGATTGAGAAATTCGGCAGCCAAAATTTTAGGTATTGGAGGATGCAAATAGAAGACTATTTGTACCAAAAGGATCTCTTCCTATCCCTCTAATGAGTGGAGGGGAAACCTGAGAAGATGGACGATGATAAGTGGAAGGTGCTCGGTTGTAAAGCACTTGCCACCATCAGGCTCAACCTTCACCAATATGTGACTTACAACGTCTCACATACGACCACCACCAAGGAGTTGATGGAGGCCTTGGAGGCGCTGTATGAGAAGCCGTCTGCTTCAAATAAGATGTACCTGATGAAAAAACTATTCAATCTAAAGATGCAGCAAGGAGCTCGCGTGACGGATTTTTTGAACGAATTTCAGGCTGTGGTGCAACTGCTTGCTGTAGTGGATCTCTAGTTCGACAATGATATCCAAGCTCTTCTGTTACTTTCTTGTCTACCAGATTCGTGGGAGAATTTGGTGATGACGGTGAGCAACACCAATGACGGTGAGCAACACCAATGACAATGACAATGACAATGATAAGATGAAGCTCGACACGGTGTTTGGGGTAATTCTGGATGAAAAATCTCGCCGCAAAGTCTCAGGAACTGAGACCTCTAGCAGTGGGAGTATTCTACATGTCAAGGCACGAGGGCGTGCACAGAAGGGTAGGGGACGACGAGACCGATCAAAGTCTAAAGGGAAGTCTAAAGGGCCGAATCCGAATGGTTACGGTGAAGGAAAGTGCTTTAGATGTGGAAAGAATGATCATTTTGTACGGGACTATAAAGTTTCTGTTCTAGCATCAACAAGGGATGATCAGCCTAACGGTGCAGCCAATCTCATGCACGAAACAGATTCGGATGCGCTTCTCCTATCCTTAGAAGACAAAAGCAATGCGTGGGTCATCGACTCTGGCGCATCTTTCCGTGCAACCTTACAACAAAAGTTGCTTTTATCGTTCGTGAAGGACTTGCGGACAGTCTATCTTGGTGATGATCAACCTTGTAAGGTTTCCGAAAAGAAAAATTGCACCAAGATAGAGGGCGGGTCCACCTTAACACTAAACAACGTTCGACATGTATCAGATCTCAGGCGGAATCTTATATCAGTCGGGCAACTGACCGACTCCGGTTACAGAGTATCCTTCGAACAGGAAAGCTAGAAGGTGTCCAAGGGTGCCCTGATGGTGACACATGACAAACGTGAGGAGTCTCTCTACATCGCCAACGGGAAGATCGGCCACCTGCTTGCCGCAGGACAAGCATCATCATCATTATCCGTCGACTGCATGACTTGACATCGACGACTTGGCCATATGAGCGAGAAGGGGATGCAGATTATGGCCACAGGAGAGGCTTCCGGGTCTGAGCAAGATCAATCTGACTTTCTGTGAGGACTGCATCCTAGGAAAATAGAAGAAGGTGGGCTTCAAGAAGATTAGACCGGCTTTATAAATGCAGAAATTGGAGTTAGTGTACACCGACGTGTGGGGACCTATGCAAGTCCCATATGTTGGCAACTCTCTTTACTTTGTCACTTTTATTGATGATGCTACTAGAAAACTGTGGGTGTTCTTCTTGAAGCATAAGTCAGATGTTTTTATCATCTTCAAGAAGTGGCTTGCCTGTGTGGAGAACGAAACAGGAAATAAGTTGAAGTGTCTAAAGTCTGATAATAGAGGTGAGTATTGCAGCCAGGAGTTTGAGAACTTCTGCTCATCCCATGGGATTAGGAGACTGAAGACCGTCCCAGACACCTCAGCACAACGGAGTGACAGAGTGTATGAATTGCATTATCTTAGAGCGCGCCAGAAGTATGGGGATCCACTCCAGATTGTTCAAGAGTTTTTGGGCCGAAGTTGTCAATACTGCTACATACTTGATCAACCGCGAGCCATCAGCGACTCTCAGTTATGAAATACCTGAAAAGGCTTGGACCCGAAAGAAACTGGAACTAGAGCACTTACGAGTATTTGGTTGTGACGCCTATGTCATGACTAATCCTGCAGACCGGTTAAAGTTTGATTCAAAGTCAAAGAAGCTCTCTTTCATCGGCTATGAAGGAGATAAGTATAGGTATCGTTTTTGGGATCACGATGCGCGCAAGGTGGTGCGCAGTCGTGACATCGCATTCTATGAGAATGCTGTGTACAAGACCAAAGAGGTGAGTGAGAGTCAGCTATCTCCCCCTCTTTTCTCTGATATTGCTAACAGTGAGGACGACGGTGAGATATCAATTAGCATAGAAGACTAAGACCAAGAGAACGTGTCGGATTCACAACAGCAGGTTCCAGCAGAACTGCCGATCGCAGTTCGTAAAGCTCCAAGAAATCCAAGGGTGGCAGAGAGGTACCTTTCTATCATGAATTATTTTCTCCTGACTGACAGTGGTGAGCCTTAGAGCTATGAGGAGGTCCAGTAGACCGGCAAAGCTCGGGATGAGTGGGAGTCTGTCATGGAGGAGGAAATGAAATCCTTGATAAAGAATGGGACTTGGGAGCTCGTAAAGTTTCCAAAAGAGCGAAAGACCCTTCACAATCGATGGATTTATCGGGTCAAGGATGAAGCCGATGGACGGAGACGCTACAAGACAATGCTTGTAGTGAAGGGCTATGAGCAGAAAGCAGTGATTGACTATTCTGATGTTTTCACTCCCGTCGTCAAGTTGACCACGACCCGGACTGTGTTGAGCATTGTGGCAGTTCGAGATCTCCATCTAGAGCAGGTGGATGTGAAGACGACATTCTTTTATGGAGATTTGGAGGAAGAGATCTATATGCATCAACCAGTGGGCTTCGAGGAACGAGGCAGGGAAGACCTCGTGTGTCGCCTGCGCAAGAGCTTGTATGACCTGAAGCAAGCTCCGCGACAGTGGTACATGAAGTTCGAAAACTTTATGGAGGAGAACGATTTTCTTAAATGCGACACATATCACTGCTGTTTTGTTAAGAGATGTGACGAATCCTATATAATACTTTTGATTTATGTTGATGACATGTTGATTGCTGGGCCCGACTTGGCCCGCATTAAAGAACTCAATGGGCGTCTCTCCGAGTGCTTCGAGATGAAGGATCTGGGTCCAGCAAACCAAATTCTTAGGATGAGGATCATTAGAGACAGATCAACACGGAGGCTGAGGTTATCTCAGAAGGTCTACATTGAGAAGATTTTTGAAAATTTTAGCATGGAGAAAGCTAAATCGGTGGGCTCGCCGTTTGCGAGCCATTTCAAGCTATCGAAGCCCAAGCACCAGAGACTGCTGAAGAGCATGAGTTTATGGCCAACATACCATACGCATTTGCCGTCGGGAATTTGATGTATGCGATGGTGTGCACGAGACCAGATATTGCACAAGGAGTAGGAGTTGTAAGCCGCTTCATGAGCAATCCGGGGAAACAACACTAGTGCGGGTCAAGTTACTTCTACACTATTTGAGATGCTCGTACGACCATTATCTTGAGTATGGCGGGGCGGATTTACAGCTAGAAGGCTTTTGTGATGCAGACTACGCCGGGGACATAGACTCAAGAAGGAGCAAGGGCGGCTACATCTTCATCTTGGGTGGTGGAGCGATAAGTTGGAGATCCAAGTTGCAGGATACTATGGTTTTGTCAACAACCGAAGCAGAGTACGTGTCTGCAGCAGAGGCAGCAAAGGAGTTGCTATGGTTGAAAGCTTTTCTTTTATCGCTTGGAGTAAGCTTTGAGAAATACTTCATCCATTGCGACAGTCAGAGTGCCATTCACTTGTCAGAGAACGATGCATTTCATGCTCGGACCAAGCATGTTAACGTGAAGCACCATGTCATACGGAAATGGCAAAGCAGGAACGAGTTCAAGCTTGTGAAGATTGATACGAGGTATAATCCAGCTGATATGCTGACCAAGCTAGTTCCACTCGAGAAGGTGAGGCTGTGTGCAGCCTCATATGGCCTCCGTTGAGGACCGTGCAAGACGCCAAAGATACAAGACATCTGGATGGTGCAACCAAGAATGATATGAAGATATGGTTGATAATTAATCAAATCTTCAAGTGGAAGATTGTTAGCCATCAGCCTTCAGCAGCCATTGTTGAATTTTAATTAAGTGGTGGGCGCCACTTATTTAATATTCCACCGAAAGTTGCTGTAATATTTGAAAAATAAAAAGGTGGCGGGTTCTATCAATAAAATATTATTAGTGGCGGGGGGGGGGGATCCTATCAATAAAATATTATTAGTGGCGGGTCCCATCAATAATATTTTATTTGTGCATAATATTTTTCAAACACTATAAATAGGGCCAAAAGTCTTCAGGAAAAATCATCCCAGAAACAACTCCTCTTATAGAAGAGTGAGAAAGGAAAAATAGAGCATTTTTTCTTAATATCAAGGAGAAGATTTGTGAGAATACTTAGAGTGTATATTGATCAAGAGAGGGTGTTCTCTTTGATCTAATTCTTTTGGAATATAAAAGAACTGGGCGGCGTTGCACCGTGGAGTAGCTCCGGAAGAGTGAACCACGTTATATCTGTGAGTACTGTGATTGAATTTGTGTCTTTATTCTGTGATTCCAAAATCATTTGGGTGTGTATTGCGTCTCCGTTCGAGACGTTCTTGTTGACGTATACCCTAACACTTGCATCTTAGAGAACATTCCCCTAACTTCTCTTTAAGACCTATCCATTTTTCCTCTAATAAGGGAAAAACAAAATTTTTCCTCTAATAAGGGAAAAACAAAAATCTAATTTTAGGAGAAAAGAATTGCCTCATACAAACATTTCATTTCAAAATAAACACTTCCCAGAATTAGGAGAGGGTTAATATTTCAATTAGAGATGATGAAACCCTTGAAGGACTGAAAGTCAAACTATTCCAGAGGATCGGTTTTCCTACTTCTCTTGATTAAAGTTAACCTAAGGTTTAATATTCAGAGCTACTGACAATCTATTTTCTTTGCTAGATTTTTTCCAATATGAAAGGTTTGATTGATGTAGATTTTATGTTGCAGTTGTGAAGGCATATCAATACTCATCCATTACAAGTATAACGCTACTCGACTGTTGGACTATACCGTGGGTCATAATCCTCACCTGGTTCATTTTAAAGACACATTATTCTCTATGGCAATTCTTTGGTGCAGCTATTTGTGTCATAGGCCTTGCGTTGGTGCTTCTTTCAGATTCCAGGGCATCTCAAGGAGGTAGAGTTTTTTCAAGAGAATTGAAATTATTACTGAAGAAAATATAGTTCATTGGCATAGAATATTAAAAGATGGGATGTGATACTTGATGGCTTTCTATTTCCAGTAATTATCCTTAGAAAAAGTGGTGAGAAGTTTTTTGTATGTTGTCCAAGTGATCGCTACGAGTTTTGCTCTTGTAGGTGGAAGAAATCCTCTTTCGGGTGATACACTAGTAATTATGGGGACATTTTGTTATGCACTAAGCAATGTTGGAGAGGTAGTGTTTTTGTTTATTGTTGATATTAATTTCCTATCAAAAATTCGATTGTAACAATCGTGTTATAAATCAGTGTTTCATTATTTTCTTAAATTGCAGGAATATTGTGTCAAGAAAAAAGATCGAGTTGAAGTGGTTGCCATGCTTGGTATCTTCGGTGTGCTAGTTACTGCGTGTGAGATGTATCCTTTCAGTTGTTCGATAGCATGAAAGTACAGACTCAATTTAACATTCTTATCAGTCCACTCTTTTCCTTCTGATGCCAGAAATCAATAGTTACTTTCCAATCTCTTCAGTGATAACCAATTACCTAAGTTGTGTTGCTTGTAGAGTAACTAAAAATGATAAGAGAATGGTAAAAAGTAAAATACTCTTTTGAGATGTGTATGTTACCAAACAATTTCAGGCATAACCACATATTTCTGAAAAACTTCTACTGTAGTTTATTTGATAGTTTATTTAAGTTTAGATGTTCAGAAAGCATAAATGAAAGACTTAAGGCCTTGTGTTTCTTGTGGGTGGAGTAGGTGCTTTTGGTATTTAGTGAAGTCTCTTGATTTTTTGCCAACCATATAGAACCACCTTAGCTTTCTTTATCAAAATGCATCCTTTATTCGAGAATGAATTTTAGGATTATGCCTTTTCTGATTAAAACCTACATATCCAGCATACACTTATAATCTTATAAAACAATGTTTCATTTAAGTGTACATGTCATGTTTATCCCTATCATATCTGTTCTCCTCTATTGTTTTAATTCCATAACCTTCTTAGATCTATATTTGAGAGGAAGGATCTAGCATCGGTCCAGTGGTCTACAACAATTGTAAGTTATCTGTCATCTGAACGCTTTCAGAATTTAATCTCTGTAGATCTAGATTTTCAGTCTTATCCCAAGGATATTTCCTAATTCTTTTTCCAAAACCAATTAAATTGCATATATTTGTTGAGAAGACATTATCTCAAACTTGTATATTACAAAACTATGAGACTTGATATGACATTGTATTGGCTAAGGTGTATTCTTTTTATGTATCGGTTTTGAAGAAACCGACACATGAGTTTATTTAAATTTTCAGGTTGCCTTGTTTGCTGGCTTTGCAGCAGCATCGTTTTTGTTCTATGCACTGGTCCCTTTTCTTCTCAAGGTTTGTTCTCTGCACATCTTTGATACCGAAGTTAATTAAAGTCGACACTAACATGGAGGACATAGTTGAATTATAAGCACTTCAGTCTAGCAATGTAGTCTGATTAATAATTCCTAGTTTTTGAATACTAATGAGTGTCGCTTTACAGCTAAGCGGGTCAACTCTCTTCAATCTCTCCCTTCTCACATCAGACATGTGGGCGGTTCTTATTCGTCTTTATTTTTATAAACAACAGGTTACATCTCATCTATGATACTAGGTGAAAACTAACTTGTCATTTATTTCACTATTTATTGATTGGTGACTTTTGCATCTACAAAATTCATTGTAGGTAAATTGGTTGTATTTTGTTGCATTTGCGATTGTTACAGCTGGATTGATCATATACTCATTGAAGTAAGTTGCTTTCTGATTTATAAAATTCACATTTAACAAAATGCTTATGTAGGGTTTGACAATAAATAATAATAATAATAATAATAATAATACATGCTCCACATGTATATGACTAATAAATTCTTTGTGCAATACAAATCGACATTTACATGCTATAGTTGAAATTTAATTGTGCTCGCACTTATACTTTCCTTTGCATTTTTACTAGTGATACTACTGATTCCAGCACCAGCATTGCTGGCACTGCTGAGACATGGGATGAGGAAGCTAAACTACTAACTGAAGAGAACTCCTTGCACGAAGAAGTTGTAACTAGCTGAAATGGGGGATGCATTGGGCAAAATAAGTTTATGCCGAATGATGCAAACATAAATTTTATTGAAATCTACAAGGAATTGTAAAGATCAACACTTGACACAAGATCAATGTCCGAAAGTTTAAATGACCAAGCAATATCATTCCTCTGAAACTTTCAGCCGGAGGAAAAACTTTTTGAGTTGCAAGCAGAAGAGAAGTTGTCAGACTGGATGCACGTGTATGCTTTTGCTCTTTTTCTTAGATATATAAGGATGACGGTAAGTTTTTTCGGGTAAGCTTGGCGTACCAGCTCCCATAAAGCCTGCTAATTGTGATAGAATGAACTGGAAAAGGAGCTTATGTATTTATACATTTGCTTTACAGAAAATAATAAAGGATACAAGTAATATCAGGCAAGTACACACGCCGTGGCTCCTTTTGATAATTTCCTTGTATAAGATTCAGCAGGGTCAAACTACTTAGTAATCAAATGACTGGAAGGACAAAATGCTTTAAACGACAGCTTTCGTTTATAAGCAAAATAAAGGGTACAATAATCTATATGAGGGAATAGCAAAACTATGTCAAATAGTTGAATAATACTTCTGAGGGAATTGCGAAACTATGCCAAATACTACAAGTTGGCTACGGCAACAATATATGCATTCCATGCATCGAGTTGTTGGAAAGTTGACACCTCTTCATATTTAGAGTCATGTTTGCCATTGTATTCCTCAGAGTTTTCCTTTTCATGTGTGTTCGGCATCTCCCTGATCCAAAAATGTACTGACTGAAAGCCAGCCTCAACCAAGCAATCTCTAATTTCTGGCAGCGACCACCTAGAAGAGGAAGATAGCATCAGTTTCTTTAAATATACTCAGTATAAACAAGATATCATTTTGGAGAATTAAAAAAAACTCCTAAAATGGGAGAAAATACACTAGTGCAATGTGAATTCTGTTAGTGTTATCTACTAGTTGCATGGCACAAGAAACCAGCACAATAAGTATAGATGTATGCACCAATCATTAAAATAAAGAACCAAATGAACCAACCTCCTTCCCTCTCTCTATAATTGAACAATTTATGGCTACCTCTTCTATAATTAAACAATCCTGTGAGCTATGTTACATCAGATATGACTTGCCGAGGACATGACTCGAACACATGGCAGATTTTACGAGATACATGTGTCCAGCATGATATGCTTCACAATAGTAGTGTTTGTGCTACATAGTTTACAGGTGGATTTCGCATAAGATATATAACTTGGTTAAGCATATAAACTTGATGTAGAAAGAGTTGTACTTTTAAGCTCATAACCACAGTGTAAAACTTTTGATGCAATGAATGATTTTGATTCACTTTACATTATGCAGCAAAGTACTTGTTTGAAACAGAGTTAGATTAGCTAAAGCATCTAAACTAGCACAGAATGATAATGGTATAAGAAAATCAGATAGAGGAAACTCCTGTGTTACAGAGAGCAGAACGGTGATCATAATTCTTGTCCAATTCTTTAGGGGTTGGTTATGTGTCCTATTTCTTTGGGGTAGGTAAGATTTATCCTATTCCACCATTGAGCTTTAAGAGACACCTTAATTGCCCCAGATTACAATATTCAGCCGATAAATATACACTTCCAACTCATGAATAATAACACTAGACCTAGGGGAGCATCTATTGCATATACATTATACAAGAAGATGATTTCAACATATATTACAGAAAAATGGTCGCAACATGTAAAGCTACATGCATGCATTTATAGATAAACAAAAGATAGGGTGACAACATACTTAAATATGCATCTCAGGGAGTCAGATATTACAATGTCAATCAAAAACAGAAATGTTATTAAGTTGGAGATGGTTATGGGGGTGCATTACTTAGAATGAAAACAAAAAGTACACATAACTTACAAGCGCCAGTCATAAGAAAATGCATGCTTTAGTGTCTGCTTCTTTCCGAGCTGGAAGTGAAGGCTGATTCTTGTTCTGCGATTTATAATATCAAACTCTGCTTGTTCCCAGAAATACTGCACATTATGTCACCAATAAGCATTCAAATAACTAAGTGGCACCAAGCATTTATTGTTGTCCTATTATCCAATTTGATGAGAAGAAAGAATTTTATTCTAATGTGACATTTCAGAAATCCTGCTGCTAAATGTTTTTCTTAAAAGCAGATGACAGTTTATATTTTCCTTATTCCAGAAGCAACTTTAAAATATGATGCTTTACTCTTTTATGAAACAGAAGACATCCAGGTCAAATTGCATCATCAGATGCAAATGCAAGCACCTCCTTCAGACAAACAACAAATTCTATTGTTTCTTCAAAATTTCCAACTGTAGTTTAATACTATTGAATAAAACCAACTTACAGTGAAGTTAGAAAACCTCCTTTGAAGCCGTAACTTGCATTCTGATGATGTACCACCATATAAGTCCATTACAAATATACCACCCTTTTTCGACAAGGAATGAAGAACATGCTTAAAATACAATACCAATTCCTCCCGCCTTTGGAGGCAACAACAACTGTAATTGAATGCGCATATAATGTCTCTGGAAGGCAACATAGCCTTTTCCATGGTGGAGATCACTGGAACGGTAGAATTAGACCCTACACTTAGCTCGACAGTTTCTGAACTATCATCTTGAACACTTAAAGCCCCAAGCCTTGTGAGATCTTGAACTGTGCCTTTGACTAAATGAGCCTTCTGAGGTTGCAATACATTACCGTGATAAAGGAAGATCCTAGAATAACCATCAGATCCAATCTTATTTAAATTGTTTTCAAGGCACCATCTCAGCGCCTCGAGGTCCAGATCCAGGCCTACAGCTGTCCTTCTTGAGTCAGTTCGCAACCACTCAGCACTGTCAAGGACCCAAGGTATAGAATCTTTGAAGGAAGCAAAAGCATATATAAAGTAGTGATATGTTATGATGCAGAAAAACATAATCACAGAAGATACAGTATGCTAAAACCACTTTTGCACTCTGATTCCAAAACAATACAGATATCACCTTGACAAGGATGATTGTGCTATATCAGGCCACAGTTAAGATGGTCAAGAACAATAATCCAAAATCCTAACAGACAATGTTTTTATACGGTTTGAAGAAATACATCATAATAATTCAATCTCTGATGCACCAAAGACCATATACATAATAAAATTACAGGATAATCTATTATCACTAACCCAAGGTTCCCTGAATTTGGTGAACAAGAATGAATTTCTACATATGACAAAAGTAAAGAGGAACAGGGGGTGAGGAGTCCAATCCATAGTCAGAAGAGAGAATGCTTACGCCGAAGATACTTAAAAGAAGCCTAAGTGAACATAGAAGTACGGAATAGTTAAATGTTTGCCAAATTTGTCAAATAGGGTTACTAGGTCAACAAGCATTCAGACAAAAGAATTTATCATCTTCGTAACTCCAAAACTCTGTTAAAAAGTAACTAATTTAAAGAAAATCACAAAACCCAGCATATTAAACGCTTTGTGGAGACTTTTGATTCAAAGGAAGTCCTTTCTCGAGTTTCCATAATCAAATTTTTCTTGAGTAATTTAAAATAGTATTTACTAATCATGACATCTTCTCCTCTCTGAATGTAGTATAAAATCCTCTCGTTCATTATCCATTTCTACAATAAGATTGTCCTAATATAACCAGAATCCCTCACTACAAATATCTCTCACATACTATTAAAATATGCAATACCATTAAACATTTGAAAGCGATATAACAAAATTTTCCTTTCCATTCATTAGTAAAACCCTAAACCCTAAATCTAAAAACTAATCCAGGAATCATAATAACTACCTCAAAAGAGCAGTGCCACAGAAATCCTCCTGCAAATGGAGCGGCAATCGACCTCCAACGTACATCAAGAAGAACTTCTGCAAGTAGCTTATATCCCCCTTCGGCGACTGGAAATTTTTCGGAATTAAAAAAAATTAAAAAATAAAGAAAATTTCAAGAAACTGAGCTTTGAAACCAGAACGAACCTGTACTGATTTCTGGTAAAGATCGAACTTGGACAGAGTATGATGATTTCCATCAATTTCCTCGTCCTCTTCTTCGACTTCTTCGATTTCTGAGTCTGGTTCTTGGGGCGATGGGAGATCGTAAGCGGATGAGGGTAGAGATTCTTCGTCGTTGTCGGAATGAGCGAAGCGTCGAGATCTTGATGATGATGGAGGATTCTTCTGCTTCTTCCCGTGCTTTCCCATGGCGACCACTGCTGATGCCGCTGGAGCGAAAAATGTCGGGTCGAAAGCAGATTTGTTCGGGTCGGGTTAATTTTAAAGAACCGATTCGGTTGGGTGTGATACGAACCCGAACCTGGGGTGGGATACCAATTAGGGCACGATCACTAGTAGGGGTGTGCAACGGTCGGTTCGGTTCGGTTTTTACCAAATTTTGAACACCGAACCGAACCGCTTATAAATCAAAACCGAACCGAACTGTTGCAAGTCGGTTCGGTTTGTTCGGTCCAACTTCATCAAACTTCTTATCAAACAACAAACTCTGTTAAAGAAAAAAAGATATCAACAAAGTAGGAGATTATGAAGCATTAAACACTGATATAATGATATTATTTTCAACCCATAATGATTCAGAAAATGAGTTTAGGGTTTGAGTCTTTGACTCTTTTGGGACGGGTCGGGTAGGGTTTGAAATCAGAATAGGTAGTATTGCACTATATTCGGTCGGTTCGGATCGGTTCGGGTTGAAAAGTTTTCAAACCGACCCGAACCACCCCACTCATAAAACCGATTTTTTCGGATCGGTTCGGTCGGTTTTTTTGGTTTGGACCGAACCATGCTCAGCCCTAATCACTAGCCTCCGTTTGCCCATATTTCTCTTTTAACAATGTTAGTGTGCACCCCGTGCAAAGTACAACCTTCATTTTCTTATTTTTCGTTACAGTAATTTTTATTTAATACAGTTTTTTGTAAGTTTGTAGTTATATTTTTTAATGCTACAGTATCCCGCCTGAGCGATAGTGATAATGCTACAGTGATATTCTTAAACGCCACAGTCCCCGCTTGTGTTGTAGTAATAATACCATAGTAATTTACTGTAGCATGAATAGTGAATCTTGGATCCTCCCATTATTATAGAGGAATATATATAATGAATGAGTTATTTTAAATACGCAAAATAAGATGGCGAAGTGAAATTATTATAGAGAGTTAGTTTGTTTAATCAGTATGATGGTATTGGTCAGTTTTATCATGTAGTCGATATGCATATAACAACAACAACAACAACCATCAAGCTTTTATCCTAAATGTTTGCGGTTGGCTACATAAATCCTATTTTCCATTCAATTCTGCTACGGGTCATCTCCTCTATTATGTTAGTCCTAATCATATCATTTTTAATTGCTTCTAACCAAATTATTCTAAGTCTACTTCTAGATCTCTTAGTCCCATTAATTATAATATGTTCGTTTTTTTAATAGGTGCACTAAGCGGTCTCCGTTGTACATACCCAAACCATCTTAATCCATTTTCTCCCATTTTATCATCAATATGAGCAACTTCTAATTTACTAAAGATACACTAATTTTTATCCTATCTTTTAGTGTATACCCACAAGACCATCACAACATTCTCATTTCTGCTATACTTATTTTTTAAATATTTTTTTCGTGCCTAACATTCTGACCCATAAAGCATAGTTGGTCTTATAACCGTCCTATAGACTTTTCCCTTTAACTTTATTGGTATTCTACGATCACATAAGACTCCCGAAGCACTCCTCTATTTCAACCATCCCGATTTAATTCGATGCACAACATCATCCTCTATCTCACCATCATGCCTAATGATTGATCCTAAATATAAAAAATAATTAGTTTTAGATATTTCTTTGCCATCAATATGTACCATAGGTTCTCTTCTTTTCCTAGTTTTACTAAAAATACACTCCATATATTCTGTTTTTGTTCTACTAATTCTAAAACATTTAGATTCAAGAGCTTATCTTCGTCTTTTTACTTTAGAAATAATGTCTATTCTAGTTTCATCAACTAACACTATATCATCAGTAAATAACATACACCATGGAATTTCATCCTAAATGTGCTTAGTAAATTGGTCCATAACTAATGCAAAAAGATAAGGACTTAAACCTCACCTTTGATGTAAACCTATAGTAATATGAAACGGTTTAGTCTCTTCTTCATTAGTTCTTACTCTAGTTGTTACTCTATCATACATATCTTTAATAACATCAATATATATACTAGATATATTTTTTTTTCTAACACTTACCACATTACCTCTCTAGGCACTTTCTCATACGCTTTTTCTAGATCGATAAAAACCATATATATATCCTTTCTCTTCTCTCTATATCTATCCATTAACCATCTAAAAATATGTATAGGTTTCATCGTTGACCTCGTAGGCATAAAACCAAATTGATTTTCAAATGTACTTATCTTTTTTTTAGTCTTTGCTGAATTACCCTCCCCCAAAGTTTCATAGTATGACTCATAAGTTTTATACCTCGATAATTTGAGCAACTTTGAACAACTTTATATATCTCTTTAATTCTTGTATATATATTGGTATTAAAGTACTAATCCTCAACTCATTTGGTATTCTTTTCATCTCAATGATCTTATTAAATAGTTTAGTTAACCATCCTAAGCCTATATCTCCACGACATTTCTAAACTTCAATAGGGATACCATTCGGTCCTACGACTCTTTCACTTTTCATTTTCTTTAGAGTATCTTTAACGTCGCTAATCCTAATTTTTCGACAAAATCTATAGTTCCTATCATTTACTATACGGTCAAAATATCTATTTTGTTCACTTGTTTTGTTATGATTAAACAATTGATAAAAGTAACTCCTCCACCTCTCTTTTATTTCCCCGTCGTCACTAGAACTCTTTGATCCTCACTTTAAATACATCTAATATTACGCAAACCTCTACTCTTCCTTTCTCTAATCTTAACAAGCTTATATATATATATATATATATATATATATATATATATATATATATTCTCACTCTCTAATTCTTGGTGATTGTTTTCTATTTTAACGGGCTTTCTAAGTGACCA
>NC_033797.1:17088966-17103767 GCF_001876935.1 Asparagus officinalis
TCATGCACACTGCCACTAGGCGATAGCCCTAGTATGGTAAGCGAGTCCGAATCCGAATATGATTTATCTTTTGATGAACTCACCTGTGCTAGTAAAAAAATTATTGCATGCCTATAACAAATTGCATAAAAATTTTATTGATTTATAAAGCAAGCGTAAAGGTTTAAAATCTGATCATGAGAAGCTAAGGTCCAAATTTGATGTCATTGCAAAAGAAAATACTATGCTTAAAGAAAACAATGACATGTTAATTTTGGAAAATGAAAAATTAACCACATCTATAACTAGCTTATCTCATGAAAAAGATAATGTCATGTTAGAAGTAGAGAACATAAAAAATGATACTGCTTCTTTTATAAATAATTATTTATGTTCTACTTCTAAAGTTAATGCTAATATGCCTAATGATGAGTTGAACAATGTTAAAAACCGTATTTCTTCTTTAGATTCAACTCTTAATACATGCATTAACAACCATAAGAAGCTTGTGAATATGTGTGTCAAGTCTAAGTCAAAATCATCTACTCATCATGCACACATATATAGCAAAGTCTACAAATGCACAATTTGCGGTCGTAAAGGCCATCTTGCTAGATTTTGCTATGATGCATACAAACATAACAATGCTAATGCTCATTGTGCATCTCATGTAGCTTCTTCATCACATACACATGCACATACTCATCATGTTCATCATAAGCATGCTCATGTGTTTAAGTGTGATCATTGTGGTCGTTTTGGTCATTTGGCCAAATATTGCTTTGATTTGAAAAGAAAATCTCATTTGACAAATGCTTCCAATAGGCCACATGTTTTCAAATGTGATGTTTGTGGTAGGGTTGGACATCTTGCTAAATTTTGTTTTGATATACAAAAAGCTTCTAAATTGTAATATGTTCCAAATAGATTATTGTTTAAGAATGTTACTCATTTGCAAAATAATTTTAAAAGAAAATCTTTATTTGCAAATGATTCCCGTGCACGAGCTAATGGTCCACAAAAACAAATGGATCTCTTTCATTGCACAAATTGCAATCGGAAGGGGCATTTGAATGAATATTGTTTTGACCATGTTAGTGCACCATATATGCCTAAGAGGGTTCATAACCCTAAGGCTTTGAGCTTAAATGATAGGGGTCATGACCAAAAAAAATTTGATTTTTTAAACCAAGAATTTTAATGTTTTTATCTTTCTTTTTCTTGGTTTTGAAAATTTTGTTTTGAAACTTTTTATGAAAACAAATTTTCTTTGATCAAATTCTTTTGTTTTCATGATTATTAATTTTTTCTTATGAGAGGTTTGTACTTATATAACCCTCCGGATTTATTGGGTGTTTATTCCTAAATCTTATTTACCGGGTGCTAAAATATTTATATGGGTTAATACTAGCTCAATAGCTAGATATAGTTGCCTCTCTTGATTTTTGAAAATCAATGATGATTTGGTTTTATGATTTAAACTTTGATTTATGATTTCAATTGGTTGATTTGTTTTTATTTGAAAACTTTTTACATGATTCTCATGTTTCTCTTCTTTTGATTTCATAAATCTATTTTATACATTGGCTTTTATGATATGAGACAATATGTTCATCTTGATATATTTATATATGTTCTCATTGTCTTTATGTATGTGAGTTGTCTTTTTGTCGCCTTTTTGATGTTGTCAAAGGGGGAGAAATATTGTGAGTATACAATTCCTTGTTTATATGCATGTGTATTATCTTGTATATGTTCATTTCCTTCATGCATATATTCTTTTTGTAAATTGTTTGTCATCATCAAAAAGGGGGAGATTGTTGGCCTTCTTGTTTTGATGATGTTTAACAAACAATTTATTACTAATGTTGTTTGTCTAGTGTTTGTACATTCATATGTATTGTAGACAAACAACGTTGTTGGAGGATGGATGGAATAGAGCTTCAACGATCATATCCAAAGGAGGTTGGCGAAATGTCGGTGAAGCTTATGCAATTCAAGTTAAAGATCGAGTTCAAGCTTCATCCGTAAATATATCAAGTCAAGCCTATTGAAGATCAAGATCAAGCTTTGGTATATTTAGTTTAGGTTTTATATTATGTGTGTTAGATACTCTAAGCTCAATATCATATACACACACGTATTTGGTTTCTAAGCTCAAATATTGTGAAACATTCGTCGATTCGTATTTTGTTGGTATTGGTAGCACAGCTGGATTTGGATTTGGTCCAGATGGATGTGAAAACAGTCTTTCTACATGGAGATTTAGAAGAGGAGATCTACATGACACAACCTATGGGGTTCAAAGCTGCAGGAAAGGAAGAATTAGTATGCAAGCTGAAGAAGTCTCTTTACGGATTGAAGCAATCGCCGCGACAATGGTACAAGAGATTCGACGGCTTTATGATTGGCCAAGGGTACATGAGGAGCCCATATGACCCGTGTGTTTACATGCACAAGTTACAGAATGGCGAGTATATCTATTTGCTGTTATATGCTAACGATATGCTCATAGCTTCCAGGAATACTTCAGCTATTAGAAAGTTGAAAAAAGAGCTGTCATCTGAATTTGAGATGAAGGATCTTGGAGAAGCAAAGAAGATATTGGGTATGGAGATCGAGAGAGACAGGGTGAAGGGGAGGTTGAAGTTGACACAGAGGAGTTACTTGCAGAAGATGCTGAAGAAATTCAGTTATGATGGCAATGCCAAGGCGGTGAGTACTCCATTAGCTCATCACTTTAAGCTATCAGCTAAGATGTCACCTGTTTCAGTTGAGGCTCATGAATACATGTCCAAAGTTCCATATGCCAATGTTGTTGGTAGCTTGATGTATGCGATGGTGTGTACAAGGTTAAATTTGTCACAGGCCGTGAGCATGGTATCTAGGTACATGCACGACCTCGAGAAGGGTCATTGGGAGGTTGTGAAGTGGATTCTATGGTATATCAAAGGTACCGTGGATGTTAGTTTGGTATTTCAGAAGAATGAGAAGAACGAGCAGGATTGTATTGGTTACATGGATTCTGATTATGCGAGGGATCTGGACAAGCGCCGGTCTACTAGCGGATATGTGTTTACACTAGCAGGAGAACCGATGTGTTGGAGATGCACACTTTAGTCTACAGTAGCTCTCTCCACTACGGAGGCAGAGTATATGGCGTTGACTGAAGCTGTGAAGGAGGTTTTGTGGTTGCAGGGATTATTGGAGAACTTGGGGATTACACAGGAGACCCTTCGGGTATATTGTGATAGCATGTCAGCTATCTATTTGGCGAAGAACCAGGTTTATCATGCACGCACGAAGCATATCGATGTCAGATTCCATTTTGTTCGTGACGTTTTGGATGAAGGAGACGTCATATTAGAGAAGGTCCACACGAAGGATAACCCTGCAGATATGTTGACCAAAGTTGTTTCAGGTGTCAAGTTTGGTCATTGTTTGGAGCTTTTGAACATTCTTCGGTGTTGAGGCCTTTGGAGGCCATTTGAGTGAACTACGTTCGGCTTGATTCATTAGGCAAGAGGATACGTAGGCAGTCTTTCAGATGCAGCCGGTTTTGGATTAGTGGATGAGGTGAGATTGTTTGGACTCTCGTTCTTGTTCTCGACTTGTTGAGGATTGAGTTCGTAATGGACACAACAAGTTGGGACATTTGGATGCTTTGGTGTCGGCTTAGTTTTGGGAAAACTTCACCGAGGTGAAAAATTGTGCAAGTGGGGACCACGAGCTGCAGTAGCACCCGTGTGATGAAGAGCGCGTGAACGAAGCCGCGTGAATGAAGGTCCATGAAGGCCCACCCGAGAATCATAATCTCATGCTTATAAATGCACACGGAAATTTCTGCTAGGGTTTTGTGCATAAGGAGGCTTTGGCTGCGGTCTTTTGCGCTACAAAAAAAATTGCAGAAAGGAGTTTTGACAGCGGGTGTGCAAGGAGTAAATTGCAGAGGCGGCGTGTGGCAGTTGTTCTTTGATTTGTGCATCCCTTTGAGAGAATATTTGTGTGAGGGATTTGAGAGTTTATGAGAGGGTTTTATTTGTGAGGTTGTAAACCCCAATTGTATCTCTCCCTCTATTAGTAGATCTCCCCCTCCTTGCCCCGTGGACGTAGGCTATTTACCGAACCACGTAAAATTTGTGTTCTTACCGTGATTTGTAATAGCTTGTAGGTTCCCTCGACGCGCAGACCTAGAGCTGACGAGAGGAAGAGCTGATATCTCACTTTGATGAGATATCTGGCTTTTGGTTCTTGTTTCCTTTGACAAACGAGAATTTTATTGTGATCTAATCTCTTGTTGTGCTCCTTGCGCACCGGAGGTGCTGCCGAAATTTTCGCTGCGCACAACACCATGAGACAACCTGTAACCATAATGGAAAAATTATTAGACTGCTTCATAGATGGAGCAAAATTTAATATAGGGTAAATTGTTGAAGTCTCTGTTATCGTACAGGATGCCGACACTAATTTGTGGAGAAACAAGTTTAAGAAATTCATCACAAGGCAGTATTGCAGTAAGTGAAAAAACAAGGCAAATAATTTGATACTTTCAGAAATGTCACTCTGAGACACTGCGACAACTGCTGAGCTCCAATGGGAAGCTTATATCAATTTCTGAAACCAAAAGTAAGTTATACTTCATGTTGGCTATTTCTGAATTCCAATTTGATGCTTAAAATGTATGCTTTATGAGGTGCAGATAATAGATCTTAGGTACTTTTTCATATTGACACCTAAAACTTTCCCTAAATCCCATTAGTTTCTCTTCTTTCCCACCTCAAATTATATGAGTTGGACAAAAACTGTCGTCTATGTTAGCCGAGTGAACCATAGATCTGATATTCTCGTTCAAAATTAAAATAGAAGGATAAAGAATTTCATACTTTGCATAGGATGCCGACTGAATCGAAGAGGCGCGAAATCTGTAAGCGCAGAACAGAGTCGGGGACGGGGTTGGGGTAACGAGCGAGAGAGAGAGGGAGATTAGGTCAAGGCAGAGTTGGTCGGCGGCGGGGTTGGGGTTGAAAGACCCTATCCCGCTCTGATACCAATTGTTAGACCCTAGAAGGGGGGTGATTAGGGTCTTATGTTAATCTAATCCGATTTTATGCCAATTAAGAACTATTAATAAATATATTCTTGCAAGATAGATATACAACTAATTATGAGCAAGGGTAAACAAACTAAACTAGATAGTGGGATAAATAAACAATGAGCAATACACAATGACGATATAAGATATGAACACAAAAATAAGTGCACCAATGCAATCACAAACAAACAAACAATCACGGAGTTCGGTCCCCACGACCTACATCTCCGCTCCTCACCTCGAGGAGATCTCCACTATCATACCGGGTTTTCTACGCTTACCCGAAAATGTTTACACCTCACAATACGGTTTTCTAGCTAACCGAAAACTTTACAATACTCATAATATAACTATACTAACTACCACCTCAAGTATTGGTCTCTAGCTCATGTCTCCCTCAAGTTTAGGAATTACAACCTCTCTTTAGGCATTACCACCTACCCCACTCCTCTTGGGACGACCTCGTCTCTCACCACACACTCCTCTTGGTGTACTAGTATATTACAATAGTGATCTCACAATTAGGTTCACAACAACAATTGATTTGTTCTCTAAACAAGGTGAGAACTAAGTTAAGCACAACTCAAAGTTACAATTCTCTCACAACCCCAATTATACTATGTATGAAAATACTATAAGCTCAAAGTGGGTGTGTGTAACAATGAGATTTATCAAATCTAAACTCAATATAAAAACTAGCTTTAATGAATGATAATCAAACAAATATGTAAATGTAAAGCTAGATATGAGTTTAGAAAACTTCTCAATAGATCAAGAGAGTGAGGGAGAAGAGTTGGATGCTCAAACACCGATGGATGATCTTCCTCAAGCCCTTGTGAAATTGTTTTCACAAAATAAACTCTCAAATGCTTAAAAGCTTTTTAAACAAACACTAAACAAAACTTTAAACCCTTGTTAAACCTTCTTAAAACATTCTCTTGGTTAGGTAAAAATAGTTATGACAATGGGGTATATATAGAGTGGAAGAAACCAGCCCAAGAAAACCCCAAAAACCCATAAAAATATTAAAATACATAAAATCTAGAAATAGCCGTTACTAAGCAACGGTCAAATTTATAAGTCGACTTATAGTCGACTTAGTGTAAGTCGACTTATAGTCGACTTAGTGTAAGTCGACTTGATATAAAACGTAAGTCGACTTGCCAGATGAAAATAACACAGAAATCAGCTCATAAGTCGACTTGTAAAGTTCATAAGTCGACTTGGTCTAAGTCGACTTAACAGTTTATATAAGTCGACTTGGCAGAAAAGTTTTACACATTCCAGAGCATTTCATAAGTCAACTTGTCAACCCTGCTAAGTCGACTTATAAACGTGCACAGGCACTGTTCATGTTGAAAATCTAATTTTAAAAGTGCCTTTAAAAATAGCAAATAAATTTTAAAAAATATAAAACTTTGAGAAATGATTGTAGACATGATAATACACATACTACAAAAACTAGTTTTCAAAAAAGACTTCCCAAATGTAAAATATCATCATTTTTTAAAAATGTCCAAAACATGAAAATATAAGATACTTAAATTTTGATGTTTTGACATAAACCAAGTTTTGAAACTTTGTAAAATATTTATATGGACATAATAAAAGATGTTTATGATGTATATATAGTCCAAAACTTATTTTGCATAAAAACACTTATATTTATGAAAATCACAAATATATATGTGTGTGTGTATTTGAGCTTATAGAATAAACACACATTATATAAACCCTAAACTACAAACACTATAAACTATATACCCAAGCTTGATTAATCTTCATGAACCCTTCTTGGTAAACATACGGATGAAGCTTGATCTTGAATATGGCTTGATGTGCAATGGCTTCATACCGATATTCCGCCAACCTCTATTTGATGTGATCGTGTAGGCTCAATCCATCCAACCTCCAACATATTGTTTGTCTAGAATAAATAGAAAATAAAAATACTAGACAAACAATATTAGTGATAAATTATTTGTTAAACATCATCAAAAAAGGACCCAACAGGGGTCACGAGAGAGAGGTTTTCTAACCGGCGGCGGAGAGAGAGTTGGTTGGCGGAGAGAGAGTTTTCTAACCGGGGCGATTGACTGAGAGAAATAGGCGTGGAACCTTTTAAGATTCAGATTTTTTTAGCTACAGAATCAATATAACTTGATTTCCTATTTTGTGTGGATTTTCTTAGACGAAAATACCCCTCCTACAATTAATTCATGCCACCTCATCTTGATTAGATATTAATCTAAATTTTTAATCCAACAGTTATAAACTTTGGTGGACAAGGACTCTTATCAACTTAAGTTGACAATCTCATCCACTCATTCAAATAGGGGACAACATTTACATGGGTTGAGGAATGCATAGGGATATGCAATCATTTGAATGAGTGGATGAGATTATATCACCTCACTACCAAGCATAATTTTTTGTGCTTGGTACCAAGCATACCCATTTTTCTCATATATATATATATATATATATATATTATATATATATATATAATATATATATATATATCATATATATATATATTATAATACATAATATAATATATATATCTATACTATATATATATATATATATATGATATATCATATATATATATATATATAATCGATTAATGGTATGCCTTTGATCATAGAGGGGATTTCCTCCTTTGACAGCCTATGTGACATAATCCCCACGCATCGCTGCAATACAAGTAGGAGAGAGTGTGTGAATTGGATGGGGATTTGTACTGCTATTTATAAGGATGGTGAGGATTGTGCCACATAAGCGACAATGAGGGAAATCCGCTCCTATGACGGATACTCATTAGTCTCATATATAATATATATTATATATATATTATATATATATATATATTATATATAGTATATAATATTATATATATATATGTATATATATATATACATATTATATATATATATATATTGGTGAGGTTCTAATAAAAATCCTGCCTTCCCTAAAAACTAAAACCACTATTTAATTGCACTAAATACCCATTAAAGAGTGGCAATAAATGCCATTATTATACTGAGTGCAACAAATTGGGCAACAAAACAACCGAATGAATCCAGATCACTGGATGTGAATCCAGATTGCAATCCAGGCGAATCCAGTTTTACCGTCACATAAACTGAATTGGATTCACTGGATTCACTGCAGTGAATCTGGATTCACTCATATATAGGGTGAGGATTTCCAGTTGAAAAAACGAAGACACGTATGAGTGAATCTGGATTCACTGCAGTGAATCCAGATTCAGTTATGTGAGGTGTTTGTTTTTTGAAGAATAATGACATTTATTGCAGTGAATCCAGATTCAGTTATGTGAGGTGTTTTTTTTTTGAAGAATAATGGTATTTATTGCACTCTTTAATAATGGTATTTATTGTCATCACTGAATCTGGATTCACTGCAGTATAAGCTTAATCTCAACCATTGGATGAGATAGATCCAATGACCCACAATGGTTTTTAGTTTTTAGGCTAAGGAGGTTTTTATTAAAACATCACCATATATATATATATATATATATATATAGAGAGAGAGAGAGAGAGAGAGAGAGAAAGTATTTATATAGAGAGTAAATATTTCTAAAATTACTCATCAATCATAGTTATTTGTAATTTAACCCTTCAAAGTACACTTACTCCTCAATTTTGCTCTTCCATCTAATCTTTTTTAATTTAAATTATAACCTAGCTCGGAAATGAACTCAATATCATGGGAGTCTTATTGGAACCCCCAACCATTTGGGGTACCTTGATGGAGCGTCTTTTCATCTAATCTTCAGATAATAAATGGAATGTTCTGTTAAAATGATTAATGATTTATAACTAACTAATTTCCCTTACTACGTTAAGTAAATTTAAAAATGTTTAATCTCGACATTGTTATAATAATATCAATATACGATTTTGAGGGTTGAAAATGAAAGAACAAAGGAGAGAACAAGAGGTGTTTGGAAATAACCCTTGTATTTGCTGTTATTATTTCAAGCCAGATTTACTTGAATCATTCATCTTATTAGTTTTTCGGTTGTATCTACAAAATGCGATGGAGTTAATGAGGCTGAACTCGATGGAAGGGCATCACCCTCACAAACCCTAGCCTAACCGGAATCCGATTAGAAACTCAATCTAAGCGGCGCAGGTAATCCTTTATTCTGATTTCATAATCCAATGAGAAACTCCAATCCAATTAGAGATCACACCTTTTCTTTCTCCTTCTTCTGCTTAAAAAAAATTCCATAGCTTTTTCTTTATTTCTTTCTTCTTCATTTAGAAGCTCATATAATAACAATTGATGGAGTAACGTCGAACGCTCTTAAATACCTAGGAAACATGGCGAGCAAGAAACGCATGGACACATTGCAAGCGGATGTTGACGCAAAAAAGAAACAAAGAATCAATAGTACTCAGGTATTATTTTGTCGTTTTCGTTTACTAAATTCATTCTGATGGATGGTTAACGTCTGAAATTAAAAAACTGTGCGCGCGCGCACAGCCTGAATCGATAATTGGAACTTGCTGCTGCTTATGGTTTCTACTACCCCTTGACATAATGGCTGACATACTATCAAGACTACCTGCGAAATCTGTCGCAAAGTTCCGCTGTGTCTGCAAACGATATCTCTCTTTAACTCATGATCCCCTTTTCTTGAAATCGCACCAGGAGAGATCTTCAAGCTATGTGGTTGTTGGTAAATGTCTCCGTCATGGAGAAATCTATAAATACAGTAATATTGGAGATGGGAAAAATTCTAAGGAGATTTACTGTAAAGTTAAACTCGAGAGAGTCTACTATCAGTTATCAAATTTTGTGGATGGTTTGACTTGTGCTTATGGCTATACTGGTAAATCTGATTTATACTTACTAAATCCCATGACTCGGGAACTTCAGAAACTCCGAAAGAACAATAGTCGTCGAGAGTACTTTAAATATGAAAATTTTGGTCTCGGTATCGACTTGACTATGGGGCTTTGCAAGATAGTTAGGTTATTTACTTGTTCTGATGATCGTCGTGTTGTTCAGTGTGAGGTCTATAATGTGGTCACAATGCAATGGAGATTCCTTGGTGAAGCTCCCTTTGAATTATTCAACCATTCTAATTCAGTTTTCTTTCTTGGAGCCCTCCACTGGATTGGATGTTTACCAGGAGATGGATATCAAGATCAAGGAATACCAAGTATTTATAGATTCAATATCAAAGATGAGAAGTTTGAACCGCCAATATCACTCCCATGTCCGCCATCCCCTGATATGTATTTGTGTCCTGATTTTGGTTTGAAGGAGTTAAAGGGGAAGTTTTGGCTGTTTTACATGAGCTTTGACCGGACATACTGCGAGATATGGACTATGAAAGATTATTTGAATAGCGCTTGGGTCAAAGTGAGCTTTGACCGGACATACTGCGAGATATGGACTATGAAAGATTATTTGAATAGCGCTTGGGTCAAAGAGTATAAATTCCACAGCAACAATCTTTTAAGTTTGCTCGAGGTTTGCGATAAGGAAATTGTAGATAATGATATACTCTTTAGACCCTACCGATGTCAATCTTTTGCATTTTACAAGGAAAGTCTTATTTCGCCGAAGAAGTTGTCAAAGGCATCCAGAAGACGTAAAAAGTAGGTGGAGGTGAGTAACGCATCAAATGTATCTGGACAGTTTTTATTCAGATGTAGACATAACACGCCTGAGGAATGAAAAACTGTCTAATTCATTCTTAAAAATCTTGGATATCATTTTTTTAATTTTTGCATCATATTTTGACCATAGGAATGGAACACTGTCTTGTTTTCAACTTCTGCAATATATCTCTTGTTTGTGCCTATAGGATTGCTCAGCTTTAAGAGTTTATTTTTATCTATAAGAAGTTTGCAGTTCATGTAGAGACTTGTGAGGAGTCACTGATTTGATGAGCATATCCCACTCGTCCATTGTTAGTTTTGTAAGTCATAATATCCATATTCTTTGCTTTGTGTGCAAAAGATCTTGGAGTACATGTGTGCTTGGTAGGTCACTTTTCTCGAGAGTTATTATGCAAAAATCTTTAGTATTTGAAAGTTTGTTTTAATTTTCTTAGATTGGTATCTTCGTCTATAATTTGATATCCCTATATGTATTCATAGAATTTACTTATGAGATTGTTGGGCAAACTAAAATTTTCATGATTCATTTCTGTAATAGGTTTTTAAAGGTAATATTGTGACTCTGTGTAGTTTAACATGCAAGGTGGTTCAACTAATGATGTTTATTTTTAGACATTAGCAAGATATGAATATGCTCATGAAATGCAAATCATTTGTCTTCCACTTTTCCCCCCTTCAGTTGCTTCCTTCACAAGATAGCTAACATGTCTACATGCTTATCCTATCTCACTAATAGTTCCTCTTCTTTGCTACTTCACTTTATTCTGGAAAACTCTACGATTAGAGAAAAAAGAAATTGGCTAGTTGGATATTATGAATTTCATCATTTTAAAGTGTTTAAGTTCTGGAAATGAGGAAAGCAACTTCGTTTCATGTAGGTTGATCTAGCTACACGAAATAAGTTACAACCTGTGTTTACATATATACGATGTGTCTAGCATGCAATACCTCGGACATTGTGCATCTACCACTCAGAGTGCTAGTTGTCGATTTTAGTCCATGGTGTTCGCTGAAGAGGCATTAACAGCTAACCATCTAACATGTATTTTATTTGAAGCTTCTGATGCACGAGCTTGATAACATGCATTATTATGATGTACTGGTAAATAATACCCTGCATTTGCGTGACCTGATGTATCTCCCCCTCATGTATGCCGTCATATAACATCACTTTAGACAGGTTGAAAATGCTAGCACTACTCTATTCTTGTAACATAGGATGTCTACCAGGAGAAAGCAACCAACTTTAATCCATATTATGTCGACCTTTGAATTTTGTACATAAAACAATTTTAGTTGATGTTGGTAAACCATTTAGTTTACGGGCAAGATACACTACTCATGTGAGGTGCTTTATTTGACTGCAACGTACTATCTTGACAAATATGCTACGTTCATTCTTACATGATCACTGCACGTCACGAATGCATGAATCCACATAGCATAGTTGTCAAGATAGTACATTGCTCGAATGCACCTAATAATTACATGAAAACATTGCACGAATGCATGTAATAAGTGCTTAGTTGTCAAGATAGTACACTGTTACGTGCAGTAGATTATGAAATTCACAAGCTATGGGAGCACAACAAATGTCGGGGTAATAATACCACACTCGCACAGGTAAACGATTGCATTACATCGGTTGGAATTCTCTTTTAGATTTAATGTATTGTAGAGAAAATCTTGTTCAAGTATCCTTCCTTCAGCATATCGTTTCTGGCTGGCTCCTTTGCCAGTGTATTGCTTGAGCGTGATTACCCTGTGCTTGTCACTATTACTACATGAAAATAATAATATAATGGAGGTCGTCTTCAAAGAGATCTTCCAATTTTGATGTTTAAACTCTCATGCTCCTGCATCTTTGGCTCTCAGATGTCTTCCGACTTAAAATTGGAAGTGTAAATTGCATATGACCCCCCTCATGCATACCTTCAGTAGCGTCCAATACCTCTCAACTCGTTTGTTAGTATATAATTAATAGTTCTATATTGTCATTTTTTGAAGGATAAACTAATAAATAAGTCAGCAGGGTTAAGTGCTACCGAAAATATAAATGAAGGGACTATCTAAAAGGATAAACTAATAAATAAGTCAGCAGGGTTAAGTGCTACCGAAAATATAAATGAAGGGACTATCTAAAATTTACCCAAATAGTAAACCTTGCTTCTTTTAAGGGACCTGCTTATTTTTAAGGGTTATTTTCATATATACCCTTTAAATCATGTATATTTGCAAAAATGCCGCCCAATACTCAGTATTTATAAAACTATCCCGCAAATATACTATCTACCCAGTAATGTATCTTGAGGATTTCTATTATGATGCAGACGTAACACACCTAAGGAGTAAGGAAGGAAACGTTGTCTAATTCATTCTTAATGTAGAGAAAGTAACACTTTCTAATTGGCAACTTATGCGGTGTACGTCTTTGTTTGTGCCTGTAGAAGCGTTCATGAGTTTACATTCATCTGTAAGAAGTTTTGCAGTTCATGTGGAGAATTGTGTGAGTCATTACTTTGATGAGTATATCATTATATTTGTCGTTGGTTTTCCATGTCTTGATATCCATCTTCTTGGTTTTGTGCGCAGGAGACGTTGCACTGCATGTGCTTGGTGGATCACTTTTCTCCAGAGCTATCATTCAAAATCTTTAGTATTTGAAATTTTGTTTTCGCTCTTCTCAGATTAGCCTCCTAGTCAATAATTTCTTCTCTGTGTATATTCGTAGAATTTACTTATTGAGATTGTCTGGTAAGCTATAAGTTTTCATGATTCATTTCTGTAATCGGTCTCTTGAGATAATGTCGTGACCCTATTTAGTTTTTCCTGATTCTTCCTAATTATTGGGTGAGATGCTTAGGGGGGGTTATTGGTTGGGACAAATTGGGGCCAAGTAGAAAAATTGTTCCAATGGAACAATTTTACTCCTTAGGGATATTTTGAGTGGGGTAAAGTGAGATAAAATGGGATAGTGGGACAATTTGAGCCTTTGATTTGACGATTCATGTGGGATAATTGATGATGTGGCATCTTATTAAAATATAATTTTATCTATTAATTATTTCTAAATTAACTTATACAATTGGTTTAGTATATTATTTAGTATATTATTATAATATAAATATTATTTTATTTTATATTAAAATATAATATATTGTACTATACTTATAAATTACTATATTGTATTATATTATATTATATTAACATGCTATACTATATATAATAATTAATATAATATAATATCAATCAATATTTAATATAATTATTAAATATTTAATAATATAATTAATCATTATTATACAAAAATATTATACTACATTAATAAATTAAATTAGATTAAAATAGAAATATACATTATATATATATATATATATATACTATATATATATATATATATATATATTATATATATATTGAGGATATGCGTTACTTGGTGCCAATGATTTGTAGTGATGGTGACACATCTGTCCATACATCACACCTTGAAGTTGGCTGATGCTTCCGATCTTCAATGATTGATGTATGAACAAATGTGTCCACTCATACCAAGGATCCTTGTACCAAAGTATACCCATTTCTCTATTATATAAATAATAATATATAATATATATATATATATTATATATATAATATGTTTAGGAAAAAATTGTCTTCAAGCCCCAACTTTCGAAAAAAAAATTAGCCAACGCCATGTATTTTAAAATTGGTATAAACCCAAAATACACTCCTAAACTTCATTTTGAGCCCCCCAGCTCACTCACCCGCCACGAACCCGAATCTACCCTCCGCCCACTCTCTACAGCCATCGCTGCGTGGTACGGTGCCGCCACTCCGCCTACCATATCGAGGCTCTCCTCCTTCTCTCCGTCTCTCTACCCTCCCCGCATCGTGGTCTCTTGGCCTTACTCTCCGCGCGAAAAACCAAAACGCTCTAGATGGTTAGTCGAACCAGTTCAGCAGATGGAGAAAAAATCGGCCGAACAATCAAGTGTTCACATCTCCGCAGCCCGTGCAACGTCAGAGATGTCACCACATGAACGACGAGCGAGAAGACTCGCCGT